>NC_056526.1:93490130-93497570 GCF_019175285.1 Sceloporus undulatus
GGGGGGTTCTTGGGGTCCGGACCCCCCCTTCCATTAAAAAATGAATGTTGTGTGCTGCTGCGCCGCTGCACCCAAGCCCCATTATAATGGTGGCACTTAGTCTGGACTCCCCCCCCCTTCCTAAAATCCTAGCTACGTCCCTGTATAAGCTTATGGCTTATAATACAAAAAACTCTTCTTCAGTCTATCTTGTCATTTCTGCAACAAGAACATCAGAGCAAAAGGCAGCTACCTGAGGCACAGCATGAGCCAGCCTTGAACTAATATAGCTCATCCCTCCCCACAGAGATTCCAGTGGTATGTAGGAGGATTCAGTCCAGTTAAAGAGCCTGGAAAAACCAACCTTTATCTACTTCCCTGGCCCAGCATGAACTAATAGCTTCTCAGACATGATGCAGGGTGATTGTGCATTTCCCTATCCCACTCAGAAATTTAAGCTGGTTCTCAGACTTCACTAATACATGTTTTTCATCCCCCCCCCCGAATCTGATTATTCCATATTTTTGTAAAAGTACCTCCCTCCAAATTAATTGTACTACCTGTTAAATTCAACTTTAAAATAATCGGTGACAGCATTGTAGTCCTTCAGGATCTGCTATGGTCCAAGATTTCATACAATAACAGTTATTAATTTATAATCATTCGTTTTTAAATATTTCCAAGCATTAATTTTTAAACATTTCCAGTTATTAAGGAAGCAAACATCCTATACACCCCACCCCCTTGTCTTACCTTTGTACCCACAGCTCCACTTAGCTTTTCTTGTTGAAGCATGACTTCAAATTGACTCCAACTTATGGCAACCCTATCAGGGGGGGTTTCTTGGCAAGATTTAGTAAGAGGAGGTTTCCCATGGCTTTCCATTTAAGATGAGAGTGTGTGACTTAGCCAAGGTTCCCAAAGCTGAGCAGTGATTTAAACCCTGGTCTCCCATAATCTTAGTGCAATACTCTACTACACCATACTTATTCTCAGCACAAATTTATAGTTTTTCATTTCATTTCATTGTGTCAATTATTCTTTAGAAGATAAAGTTCTTAGACATTGCCTTTGTCATTAAGTGATGCTGAGACAAATTTTAACAGGGGAGGGGCTGTTCTTATTATTCTGGGAAGTGCCACAGAGCTCTGCTGCAGAAATAACAAGAGTCTGTGGCCCTTTCAGAATAATAAATGTATAGTTATACTTTGTTCATGCAGGTGGTGAAGTGAGTTCTATCCGATAGAAGTGTATGTTGCAACATATTTGTTAGAATTCTTTGTTGGTTCAGAGCTATTACATTTGGAAATGTCAAAGCAATATAGAATCCCTACTTAACGACACGGTTGCCAATATATTTCTGGTGGTGCCTCTCATTCCGACCTGGAGAGCAATGAAACTTTCCTATAATTATTTACTTGACATTTCATTGAGCATTTGTCTAGCCACTGCTTTGTTAGCAGATGCTCTACAAGTGCCATTAGTTTCTTTGGGCTATCTTGCTTCCTGTATTCCTCTATAAGAGCTTTTCTAGTCTATTCTTAGGCTTGAAAATGTCTAGCATTTCCAAGTTACGCTACTTGCCAGGGCTATGCATCATTTTCAGGCATTTTAAATAAACACATTTTTAAATGTTGGGCTATATGATCTTTAGTGTGAAAGCTACCAATGGGGAGTAAGTCAAGCTACACTATCCACTTTCTCATTTTCTTACTCTCCCTCCACCCTTACACACACACACCTTTTGTGCAGGACATTGTAACATGAAAGACCCTCAGCAAATGATTTTAGCTAAGAAAGGAGGGAGCATAAAACTCACCACCTTCAATTTTATAAAGGTTTAAAATGCCTCTATCTTTGCATGCATGAAAGAGAGCTGAAATTAAAATCCCTTTTCACTCAGGGTAAAAGATTTCATGAAACTGGCATCCTTATTTTGGGACAGCACTGTAGGATCAATTTTGGCCTAAATAATAAATTTGTAGCCAAAATCGTCTTGGGGCTTTACACTGGTGTAATACCTGGTTGCTGTGGAAGGGGGGTGGGGAGGAGGTGAAAAAGCACAACAGACACCCAATTGACAGAAAAAAGGCCTCAACTTCATTGATTACAGCAAGTAAGCATAGAAGGTTGGCCTGAAAGCATAACGTCTGGATCTGCCATCCACCAAACCGTGTTGGTCAATGAACCGAATTGCCTGGTCACGGCCAGGCTTTGGGATGACAGATGGGAACTGGCTTAAAGTGTGCCATTCACGTGGGTGCCAGTTATGTGCATATGAGCATCTTCACCCCTTGTCACTGGGGAACGCTGAATTGATGCTTCCCTGGCAATGGTGACATTGCTAGACCCTCAGCACCCTTGGGTCCCCGAGGGACTCCCAATCCAGTGCTTCGCAACACAGGAAACCATGCCCATCAGATTCGAGACCTATGCTGTCGCCTTTGGAAAGTTGTGACAGCACAATGCCAGCCCTGAATGAGAAAGGGATGGTAGGAGCCGGCAAGAAAAATGGTGCTGAGCGCCGACCGGCATGGCCCTTTATAGGCTGGCTGGTCAATCAGCAGCCAGGAGGCAAGGTGGGACTGCCCACCTCGGCCTCCCAGACGATCCCCAGGCAGTGGATCCTTCAGCCACCAATCCTGGGCCACTTTCGCTCCAGGGTGGACCTGGGAGTTGTGGTCGCACTGGTACTGGAAGTGCCATAGGCTGGCCCGCGCCCCTACAGGGCTGTCATAGGCCCAAGTGCCTTGCACGGAGCCCACTGCCACACCACCACCAGGTAGTGCTGCCCAGTTCCCCCCCACAGCAACTGGCCTGGCACAATAAGTCAGGCAGTTGCATTTATGCCAACAGTTTTGCTATTTAGACTACAGTTGGCTGCCCTTATCCATGGATTCAACCATGTATAGCTTGTATAGCTTGAAATACACACACACACACACACACACACACTCCACAAAACATACCTTGATTTTGCCATTTTAAATAAGAGACACCATTTTACTATTCCATTGTATATAAAGGGAAGTTGACAATCCACAGATTTTGGCATCCGCAGAGGGACCTGGAGCCAAATCCTAGTGGACACCAAGGGCCCACTGTATTTAGTACTATTTATCCAATACCCTTTTACATAAACCATTTCCCCTTTGCCAGAGGCACAACAGAATGCAGGCACAATTCCACCTCCCCTTCCTTTGACAGGAATGACCAAGAGAATACACTGCCCCCAAAACAGCCTCCAGAAGAGCTAAGAAGCTACCAGCCACCACATGTCACCCACTGCTGCTATCAACCCTGTCTATAGATTTATGCTGATTGTGCTTTATGGCCAGCTCTCCTCAAACATGACCTTAATGTACAGCGCGCCCTTTCCTTACGCGGGGGATCTGTTCCGGATCCTTCTGCATAAGGGAAAATCCGCCTATGCTCAAGCCCCATAGGAAATAATGGGGCGTGTGCATGTGGTAGAGTGATGCACACATGCCACAGGTGCATGCCCCATTGATTCCCTCCCCAAGCGGTTTCCGCGTATGCTGGAAGCTGTGTAAAACGTATCATGGCGCGGGCACACTGTATACCTCTTTTACTAAAGGCACTCAGAATGGCATATATCATAGCCATAGAGCTAAACAACACAATCTTATAAATAAAGCAACTAATTCTTAAAAGAATTAACAAAAAATGAAGCCAGCGCTGAAGAAAAACAAATAAAAATAATAGCAATGGACCCAAAAGACATTTCCCATTAAAACCTGCAGCACTGACAACAGACGTTACATATTGAAAAACCCTCCAAGACAAGGGTATCTTCAGTTTCTGGTTGTGCTCATAGTCCAAAGAACTAACTTTTACAAACTCTCTACCAGAAGCTGAAGACGCTCTTGTCTTGGAAGGTTTTCAATGACCATGCTGACTGGAGAATTCTCGTAACTGAAGATCAAAACTATAAAAGTTTGTGCTGCCAACTTCTTTCTTACAATTAGTCTCAGATGTGCTACAAGATCTCTCTACATGCACATCAAAACAGGAACTTTCCCTAAGCACTGGTGTCTGGGTGGAGAAAAACAAGATATTGTAATTTCAAACAGGAGAGCATTTGAGATTTACAGCACCATCAAAGGACAGGCCTGGTCTCTCATATTTACTTAATGAATAGCCCAAGACGGCAGAAAGAGCAAGACCGTTGAAATTATGGTAATTCCTAGCTATGCCTATATGAAAACAAGAAGATTCTTAAAGTAAACATGGGGCAAAACATGCTGCTGCCCCTTTGAGCTCTGGATTGGGGCTGTGGCAACCGCATGCTGCAGCTCCAATCTGGCATTTTTCCCGGCTAAAAAAAAAAGTGGCAAAATGCTGCTTCTTTTGGGCCCAGAAAAATGGCAGCCTTGCCACCGCAGCAGCACCACTTTTCCATGCTCTTTTTGGCATGCGGCATGGGAATGCTCTTCCAAAAGAGCACCGTAATGCTGCCCACCATGTAGTCAGGTAGATGGCGTGATGTTGGCTTAGGGGTGGCATCGGGGCGTGTATCATCCAAATGCCATGCCCCCACACTGCCCCCAAGATGGCACTTACTGCTGGTCTGTACAGCCTGCTTGTCCTACAGTCTCACATGCACTCCAATAGTGGAAACCACCAAAATCAATCTGTTTTAAAGTTAGTTCAGTATCCTAAATCTTGGGATACCAAAGGTCATGCAAGGAAGACTTCAGGTAAGATTTATTACAATGCAGGCAAGCACATTTTTCTTTTCCCTGCATTTGGATCACTTGGTCCAAAATAAATCTAAGCAGTTTATTTCTTTTTGTCAAACCTTTTTGTAAGAATGTGAAAGTTTTTGCAGTGAACAATGTGTCTTATCTAATGTTCATGGATCAGTCCCATTTATCAATGACAATTGTAGAAAACATATGATTGGAAGGGGAAACCCTGCTGTGATATACCACCAATAACTGGAACAACATCCAAAACATTTTTCGATGATGATGATGATGATGATGATGATGATGAGCTGATCCTGTGAGACCTACAATCCATACAACTGTTTTTTCTGGCCCATTGTACGATAGAATTCCAGTGATTAAGGTTAGACTTGTGTGATCAAAATTCAACAGGCAGATCATGTTTTGTGCCAGCCTTTCCCAGTCTTCAGAGAATTTGGTCTTTAGGTCCCAGCATTCCTGACTATTGGACCAAGCTGGCTGAGCCTGATGAGAGCTAAAGTTCAAAATGTTAGAAGAAGAAGGCTGTTTTATTCCATTGTCAATGTCACAGGAATAGCAGAGAATGTTGCTGAATGGTCTAGCTTCAATGGGTACAGAAATTATGCTTATGGTTTCCTAGAAGAATCCAGCTGGCCACTCATTGCAGCAAAATGCTGGACAAGATGGACCTTTTTGTCTGATCCAGCAGTGACTGTCTTATGATGTTACACTAACTATCTGCATAGTATACTTCAAGTATTTGAAAATAAGGGGAGAGAAATAATCTTTGCAAGCCATCTATAACTAGATACGATGATAAGAAATAAAGTTTTCTTTACTGTTATATGTTTGCTTCTTTGCTTAAATTAAACCCTTTTAATTTATATTAGAGCTCATTGTGAGCTCCACTCATGCAAGGAAGGGGAGCCTTCTGGTGAGAAATGTAAGAGACAATAGGGTTTGCCACAAGCAGAGTAGTTAGTATTCACATGAAGAAGGTGAACAACAACCAGTCCCAACCTTCCCCACCAGTGTCAACATCAAAAATAAAGCAGGAATAGTCTAATTTACTTTTTAATGAATTTATACAAAGGGAAGAAGGGAGAAGATGTACTTACAAATGCCAAAGTTTTAATAACCTCTCATGATGAGAGGCTTGGTAATGTGTTCTTTAAACATGGAGCAGAGGGGGAACTATAGATTACTAAATGGAGGACAAATAAACTCAGAAAAACTGCAATCTGATATGGGAATACAAAAAAATTACACAAATTCACATCATCATCATAATTAATAATTAATTTGTTTTATTTATATACTGCTATTCCAAAGATCATAGCGGTGAACAGTAAGTAAGCTAATTAGCAAGTAAGCTAATTTGCCCCCAACAGTCTGGGTATTCATTTTAGCGACCTCAGAAGGATGCAAGCCTGAGTCGAGCTTGGGCCCTTTTGCTGGTCTTGAACTCGCAACCTTGTGATTTCGAGTTATATGACGAACTTGGCTTGGACTCACTGGAGACCACAGCCTGGTTGATGGCATATAAATATTGGCTTAAAATTCATTATAGACCAAATAGATCTAGTTTAATCTGGTTTCTTCTATCTGATAACTATTATACTAAGTGGTCAAAAACCTTTGAAGATAATCTAAAACTAAAGGGTTTAAATTTGGACTCTCTACTCCTATTGACGGAGCAGGAGTGCTTCAAGACAATTAAGGATTGTTTTTTGAGTTGGGAACATAAGAAAATTTATTCTACCTCTCCCAGAGTATGCTCCCCTTTTGTATTTGGCATTCCCCCCTGTTGTGGTGAGATACCAAAGTATTTCCAATCATTGTCCCTTCAGGCTGCGAGGAAAGCCTTCCTCTTTGCAAGACTGAACATCCATCCGTCTTGTGTTACTAAGGGGAGATATATGAAAATTCCATTTGCTAACCGTTTATGTTTTTGTGAAGCATCCCCAGATACCCTACAACATATTGTCTTTCTTTGCCCATTGTATCAAAAACCGAGAAAGAAATTGATAATGAAACTGATGGAAATGAATTACTGTGTAATGGATATAACTCTAGTGCATTTATTGGAGGATTGTAATGAGCAGATTACACGATTGATGTCAAATTTTCTAATGGAGGCAACAAAAATTTGGTACAATTTGAACAGCTGTAGTGCATAGAATAACTTGTATAAGGAAGGAATTTTAAAGTATCTATGTAAATAATTTTAGTTATAATTTTAATTGTGTATTATGTTTTTGAGATGCCTAATAAAGGTTATGATGAGATGATGAGATGATGAGTGAATGGCTGCAGTACAGGCGTTTAACCACTGCGCCACCAGGGCTCCTAAGTTATGCCTAAGTTATCATAGAAACAGGGAAACAAGCTACTAGTGCTTAACACCTTTGGTCTTCCAAGATGTTTCAAGATGTTTATATCCCCCAAAGCCCACACCAATGTGAATAATACTAAGGGATTGTGGGAGGTCTTATCTAAAACACTAGATTCTAAAACATTAAAAGATTCTTCACTTTGACGTATTTTGTGTCTGGATATATGGGATACCACTGTAAAATAACAATAGAAGTAGTGGCACTGAAGGTTCTTGGAAAAGCCAGATCCCATGGAAAGAAAACAGAAACCCTGTGCATACATTTATAATATTTTTTGGGTTGTCAAAGTAGTGATGATGATGATGATGATGATGATGATGATGATGATGATGATGATGATGATGATGATGATG
>NC_056526.1:93497580-93612422 GCF_019175285.1 Sceloporus undulatus
CCGGTGTTATTATATGGGTCATATTCACACATATTGAATAAGGCTTTCACCTGGTAAGAACTATAGCTACTTGTTTTTCAGAAAGTGTTTCTTTCAGAGGCAGCTTCTCAGTGGACAAAAAGAAGTTGAATACTGGAACCTTATCTACAAAAGCAGTGAAATGCCAATTTGGTTATTAGATTCTTTTCAAAATCTTAAAAATCTATTTTAATGTGACAATTT
Organism: Sceloporus undulatus; assembly: GCF_019175285.1. Classification (NCBI taxonomy): domain Eukaryota; kingdom Metazoa; phylum Chordata; class Lepidosauria; order Squamata; family Phrynosomatidae; genus Sceloporus; species Sceloporus undulatus. Next base: position 93,497,803 of record NC_056526.1, read on the forward strand.
TAAATTTGTCTTTTAAAGATTTATTTCTAGGCTTTAGTTATTTTTCTGTGAGCAAACCTGGTCCCTGTTTGACAGAAAAGTAGCATATAAATGAAATAAAATAAAATAAATATTTTTCTAGATTATCAGCAGTGTACAAGACACTTGAAAAAGCAGAAAAATGTACGACCTTGCCCAAAGAGATTGCAAGCTAGAATTTGACTAGGAAAACAGAGGAGAAGGAAGAAAGTAGAAGCAGAAGTTAAAAATGGTTAGTTAACAAATATGAAATACTTCCTATTTTATGTGCATAGTCTTGGCTACAGATTCAGTTACAGCCGGGCATAACATATTTTATTTAAAAGTATTTCTATGCTTTGTGACATGTACAACCTATCCTTTCAGAGAACAATAGGCATATTTCACCCATATTTTGCATTTCTGTCATAATACAGCTTCCCTCATATTACCAATTTTATTATGTTTCCTTAAAAAAAAAGAACCTTGTAGTTAAAAAGATCTCTTTTTAAATCCTCCCTCCTACTTAAGGTCCTCTGCCTTAGCCATAGCAGAGGTAGTCAGTCCTAAAGAAAACACGAGAAGCTACCAAGACTAAAATCCATTTTCATGACTCTTAACATTCTCTTACACAGAGTGAAAATTCACCAGAGGTCAGGTGCGCATGCCTGAGAAATCATATGAAGATGGAGAACCGATGGCCCATTGATGAGATTTCTCTCCCTGATTTTACTATTTGAGGAAGTGAGTGGAAGTAGTAACTGACCCTTGTCTTTGCTATTTCTGCCAATAATGTAACAATCCCGCCAGATCTTCCTGTTTCTACTCTTTGGCCTGTTACAGACTGCCAAAATAAAGCTACTTCGGGTCACTTTGGAGGTATGCTGTTTAAATGATGCATGGGTCCTAAGAATCTGGAAGCTGCACCAAAGCTGCACTCCAGTGCTTAGGAATGGAGTGTGGCTTTGGCGCGACCTCCAGACTCTTAGGACTCATGCATCATTTAAATAGCATACCTCCAAAGAGACCCGAAGCAGCTTTATTTTGGCAGTCTGTAACAGGCCTTTGTTTTTATCTCTCACCTCTCCAGGGGTGCCATCATTTATATATGGAATCAAGATGCCTCAAGATTTTTGTCCTTCTATGCCTTATTTTCCTTGCTCATTATGTATTGCTTTGTTAACAGTTCTTATCTACCATCCATTTCCTTCTGTCTTCTCTTTCCCCAAAGGTATGCTCTTCTTGTTGTGCCACATTTGAGTTTGACAGCGATGAGGAAAAGAATTACTTTGTGTCATCCTCTTCACAGTCTCCAGAGGAGATGTCTCAACTTTATCTATAAAACCACAGATCCTTGCTCTTTGCCATCGCACCCACATGCACATTAACTGTCTTTTCTCTTGCCCTCCAAATTATCTTATCACTGAGCGCCTGGACCACTCTCCAGTGTTACCATTCCTTTTTCACAGCAGCATCACACTTCCCACTCTAGTCTGCTGATAACATATGACATTAGTAAATTGTTGGATATTCAGGAGGGAAGATATGTATTACTCTTCAACCGAAGGAAAAGATTTCTATAACGATTTTTAATGAAAGAATATAAATATGCTTGCTTGAATGAAATATAATCTCAACAGCCCCATTTCACTTACATTTTCAGTAGTGGAAAACATAGTAATATTTATGATTATGTTTTGCAACTGTAATTTTTCTAGAGCTGTTTGTAAATCTTCTCCTCTGACCCATAGATAGCAGATTTGTATTCATATTTAGAGGTTCTGGGTTTGTTAGTGTCATTGTTCATAATATAAATCCAAAAATATGAAGAAAAGGTTACGGTTGAGGAAAGCATAAACATTCATCATGATTGTAAGCACAATTATATGTTAGTAAAACTGTTGCAGTGTAAATGATTTTATTTATTGATTTCAATTCAATTTATATTCTGTTTTGTTCCCAATATAAGCAAGGGGGGGAACCCAAATACAGTGGTGCCATTGCTGATCACTCTATGAAAGAACATTGAATTCATAAGTATCATATGTAAGACTATATACTATAAACCTAAGATTATGCCATTAGGCAGAGTGAGGTATCTCCCTCAGCTATCAGGATTTTTTTATGTCAGGAAAAAACAGCCAATAGCTAGTTATTAGTGTATTATTCTGGTACTTTTATGCTCAGGAAGGGAGCATAGCTGCTTGTGGGATTTTCCTTCCTCACATGCCAAACTAACTTAGTTGGTGGGTGTAGGCATTATACCACCAGAACTGTAATTCTTGTTCTGTCACAGGGAGCAAATTTCTTGTACTAAGTGTGTTCATATGTGATTTTTTCCAGGACTATATACATTCATATGAGACGTGACAATAATTTAATACACAATTACCAGATTTGGGTGGGTCTACACTGGCCAGATACTCCAGGTTGCCCCCAGAATATTCTGGCCCTGAAGTTGTCCCAACTTCCACTGTTATCTGCATGTTCCAGAGCAATGGCAGATAGCTGTCTACACAGTGTCCTGCATTGTCAATTTTCATGTTATCTCTTCTCTCCTAAATAGACCTCAAAGGTCATAAAATCTTCTGAGGTCCCCAGTCCTCAGATTGATCATATTTATTTTTCTCTGCAAGGTTCATTTGATGGGTTTAGCCACTTGATCATAAACAGAAGTGACTTTAAAGTCATCCAGGTTACTCTGGTTATTTAGGATTTTTATCTTGTATGATATTTTTGTGTTTTGTGAACATGTTTCATATGTTTGAAACCATAATTTGAACAACAGCGATTCTGTGAGCATTACCTTCTTTCCTATCTCTTAAGAATATCTGCAGACATGTTTAAGAAAGGTAAACTATGGAGATTGGATGACACATTAGCACAAATTTCCACCGCAAATGCAGTGAGAAAAGATCTGAAAATTATACACACACACATACACACATACAATTTTCAAATCTTTTCTTGCTGCATTTCAGATAAAAATTTGTGCTACTATTTCATTAGATCTCCTACACACACACACACACACACACACACACACACAGAGGGGGGGGGTTATTGATCTAGATGATTTGTTCTCTCAGAATTTAGAACTGTTCCATGTACACCTTTATTATTTTGACAGATTATACTTATAAATGAATTTAAAGAGCTCCAAATAGAGACATGATCCTTTACTATCATATTCCTATCATTCATGAAGAAAGGAATGTCAAAGGGAATCTGGTTTGGTTTTGCTTTTTTCAGAAAAAGCTTTAAAAAGTGAGAAATGTTAGATAAAACTAGTACCCGTCTCATTATCATGAAGTCAGAGTAGAAATTTGCCCACTGAGTTCAATAATATCAAGACAGAAATGCCTAAATGGATTAGGGTTTTTGTGACAACAAATGTTATTAATTACACCCAAAGAAAATTTTTATGCTGACTTTAATAGGAAATAGATTGCACTATACATGTTGGAAGATGGGATGCACTGGTTTAGTGGTTGATGCCAATTCTGATGATTCGAAGATCAAAAGGTTGGCAGTTCGAGGCCTGGGTGCTGCATGATGGGGTGAGCTCCTGTAACTAGTCCCAGCTTCTGTCAACCCAGCAGTTTGAAAGCATGCAAGTGCAAGTAGATAAATAGGTACCACTTCTCAGTGGGAAGGTAACAGCGTTTGGTGCAGTCATGCTGGCCACATGTCCAACAGAACAGTCTTCGGACAACACTGGCTCTTCGCCTTAGAAATGGAGATGGCATTGCCCCCTACAGTCAGTTATGACTAGACGTTCATGTCAAGGGACTACCTTTACCTTTACCTTTATACATGTTGGATAAAATCTAGTCCTCAAAGTATTGCACTAATGCAGTACTTTTGACAGAGATATTAATCAATAGTTTGTAAATTCATTCATTCATTCATTCATTCATTCATTCATTCATTCATTCTCTGCTCTTAGGCCTTTCTGCTTGCTTTCCACTTTTCTTCTTTAGGAAAAGTTAGCCACTGAAAACTCACACTGTTATGACATCAGGGTAGCTCCCCACAATTGTTGTCACAAGCCTCACTTCCATATAAGTGTGTTATTCGGATATGATATGGTATGCAGATGAGCAGGATTTTTATCCTGATTCCTCAGTCATGGATCTAGTACTTAACCAATAATTAAAACTCAATCAATAAAACGTTTAATGCTGATTGTCTATATACAAATTAAGGATGCCATTCTTCGCTAATTTTGTTCTTTAAGGAAGCAGTGGATAATTTTAGCAATTTTCTTCCCACTGAAAGATAATATTTGAAAACTGCACAGTTCTGAAGGTTATTCTGGACTCATTTGATGCAAAATTTGTGGCAATGCCATTTTCTTTTCCTATAGAAATATTATTTTCTGTGCAGAAAATGCTATAGCTGATGACTTATTCTGTACAAAATTTACTCTCTTTTTTTGCACAGAAGACAGCATTTTCTGTGCAAAGAAGCCTTGTGTGAATTTTGCACAGATTAAGTCCCAAAATGTAAATATTCTTGCCAGTCCAGGATGCTCCTCATCAGGGTTTCCCAACACTCAAGAAACAAGTTTTTCAAACTAATTTTGAATATTTTTTGCATAATATTTCCACCCCTCATCTTAAAGTCTTATAGGCAGATCTTGAAAAATAAGAACGCCACACACTGAAGGTACCCATAACTTAGCAATGTCACTATTGTTCTTTGAACCCCAAGACATCATCCTACCACTGCTCCATTATTGATGACTTCAGCATGTCATTATATTCATTCTTCTTAAAAGCAACACCCAGGCTCTGCTCATGTAAAAGGAAAGCAACAGTACACTGCTTATCTTGAAAAGACTGAATTAGACTCCACAGATGTGAGGCATTAATACAAATAATCACACCCTTTTAATGAAATGGACTCAGTATTTCCACATGTAGTTCAGTTTATTTATTGAGAGGGGTTAAATATGTAGATGAATGATTGGGAAGGAGACTTGACAAATGTTTATGTGATCAGTTATAGCTGTTGAATGAAGCCCACAGGGTCAGCTTTATGTTCCTAAATACATACACATTTGTCTACCAAAATGCTGGACATGTGGGTCTGCATAAATATGAGTCATTGACTTGCAAATGTCAGAAAAAAATTAAACCTGCATTATATGCATGTTATATTCAATATATTTCTTAATATTTTCTTTGTTCCAAATGGAGATCTATCTAGGAAGTCTGCATAGATTTTTAAATCACACTAAGAGCATAAGAAGAGCCAAATTGGATCAGCCTATTTAAAAATGATATTATTTAGTCCACCATTCTGTTTGCAGAGTAGTCAACCAGTTGTCCATGAGAAGGTGCTCTAATCAGCATATGACATACGGAGCTTTAGCTACTCTTTCTAGACATATGAAGAGACATATTTTACTAGCTTCCCTAGTACAGGTTTTAGACTGGGAGAATTTGGAGTATTTGCTTTGAATCCAGCTATTCTCTTGGGTCTGATGTATTCAGAAACTACCATTCAAGTCACACTGGCCCATGAGTTTAAAAAACAGTCTCAGCCTAGATATTACAAAATATCAAAACCCAGACAGTGAAGCAAAACACAAGTGATGGGGCGGTTAGAAAGTCCAGAGGTTATGACCATGGAGTCTCCATCTTAAACCCAATCTCAAGATGGAGATTCCAGACACAATGAATTGGGCACCGCTAAATGATGCAAGGATACGATTATACCTAGAAAAAAAGCCACAACTGGCCTGCTTTCCCCAAAACCTAAAACAAAGTTGCAATTCAGAATGCTTTCTTTTGGTAAACTTTCCACACTTTTCCTCTGGCAGGAGAACTCTAATTCCCCTTAATCTTAGAAGTCCATGAACCTACATATACAGTTCAAATGCTTTAGAGTTGACTTCAACTCAGATCCCATTCTTCCCATGTTTATAGTAGTGGGCTCTAATCAACCCAAGCCTCTCCAAGGCCAGTTTTGCATCACAGACTTTTTACAAGTTGTTGTTTTATTTGTTGCTGTTAGCTGCCTTTGAACTTACACCCATGAATTTACACCTATGCATACATTTTACTTCTTGCACTTATACTTCTACCCATGGTCACCCTGTGGACAAGAGGCCTTCAAGTTACCCTGCCCACAGCAGCTCTACTCAGGTTCTGCAGACTCAATGCCATGTCTTCCCTGATTGAGTCTATCCATCAAGAGTGCAATTTTCCTGCTGCCTTCCACCTTACTAAGCATTAACATCTTTTCTAATGACTTCTGTCTTCTCATTATATGGTCAAAGTATAACAGCCTCAGTTTACTCATCCTGGCTTCTTAGGAAGATTAATAGCTTGACTTGCTTGTTGTTGTTGTTAACTGCCTTTGAGTTGTACATGGTGATGGATAATATCATGACTTGGGTGATTCTAACTTTACTGTTCATCTGTATACGTTTAGGATCTTGCCTAGTTCTTTCATGGCCACCCTTCCCATTTCTATGGCACTTAGTATTTTTCACATTGTCTTTAAATCCTTCTGGAGCATTCTGCAGGTTGTATTTTGGAGTTATGGTTGGTTTAGTGTTCTTCTTTAGTTTAACATTTGCTTATAGTAGCAAAAGTTTTGCTGCACTCTGCTCCTGGTCTTGTTTTGGTAGGCAGTATGGAGATTCTCCATCATTTGTTACCAATTGTGTAGTCGCTTTGGCCTGTTACAGACTGCCAAAATAAAGCTGCTTCGGGTCTCTTTGGAGGTATGCTATTTAAATGATGCATGGGTCCTAAGAATGCGGAAGCTGCACCAAAGCTACACTCCAGTGCTTAGGAATGGAGTGTGGCTTTGGCGCGACCTCCGGACTCTTAGGACCCATGCATCGTTTAAATAGCATACCTCCAAAGAGACCTGAAGCAGCTTTATTTTGGCAGTCTGTAAAGTCTGTAACAGGCCAAAGTTTTCTAGAAATGTTTCCTTTGTGGATCATCCTTAAGGGTCCTCCAAGGGCTTCAACAGAAAAAGAGGGAAATTAAACTTTATATAAATTTAGAAAGAGGAAGGAATTTGGGATGTATGTACACCAAAGTATGCATCCTTCAAGTCTATTTTTGCCAGCATTTCCAGGATATTTTAGACTCTTACAGGCTTTGCTTCATTTATATCTGAAAGATTCCTGGAGTTTTACAGGTGAAAGAAACCATCACTTTCCCACTGGTATTGATAATATGTCATTCAGTACTGTTTTGGCTTCAAAGGGTCAAAACCGTTAAAAGCATATAACATCTGAGGGAAGGTTAGAGCCATGGGATCTGTGCCTCACCTCACAGTTTCCTCCAGGACACAATCTGCAGTAAGCAGGTTGAGAAGGCCTCAAGCAAACTCTTTACCATCTTTTTTTCTCCTAATGATCCTCAAGTGACAGAATGATACAGGCTACCTGAATAAAGACAAATCTGGAGAACTGTCTCAAGGTGCTCAATTGATGGATATTTTATTATTTATTTATTATTGACACCCCCCCCCCCCCCCCCCCCAATCTATATCCTGTCTTTCTCCCAATAATAGGATTCAAGGCAACTTACATAATGTTAAAAATGATACCATTAAAATTCTTTAAAAGACAAATAGCAAAACATCACAGCATACCATTAAAAGCCCATTCCAATCACTTTCTAAAAGCCTGTTAGCGTAAGTATATTTTGACTCATCCCACAGAAAGAGAGCAAGGAGGGGGCCATCCTAGCCTCCCGAGGGAGATAGTTTATTAGTATAAAATGTTTCAGCCTTCATACTTTCAATGGCATTCATCAGTAGCTATTTTGTTGTTTTGTGTGTTCAAGTCATTTCGGACTTATAGTGATCCTAAGCTGAACCTATCATGGATTTTTCTTGGGCTGAGAGTGTGTGACTTGGCCAAGGTCAGCGAGTGAATTTCCATGGCTGAGTAGGCAATCAAAGTCTCCAGGGTTATAATCCGACACTGAAAGTACTAAACCATGTTGTCTATATAAAATCATAAAAAGAGACAACACACAAATATTATGACACAGTACACACACACACACACACACACCCTACTCACTCCCATGAATGTGCCAGACACAAATGCTGATGAAATGCCAGGAAAAAACCTGACAAGATGTCTTGGGAGGTGTGTTGTTTCCCTGGGGAAAAGATCTGTAATGTGACAGCGAGTCTGACAAGACTGGTTAAACCTACTGACCAATACCCCTTCTCTTTGGTCCATATGGGCATCAATGATACTACATAACACAGTTTTCAGAATGTCAGAAGGGATTACGAGGCTCTGGGTAGGAAGCTGGAAGAAATGGATGTATAGATTGTCATCTCGTCTCTTCTGCCAGTTGAAGGGCATGGTCCAGGAAGGGAGAGGAAAATAGCAAAAGTAAACAACTGGCTCCACAGATGGTGGAGAACTATTTGGATTCTTTGATCATGGGCTGCGGTTCCATGAGGAGGGACTTCTGGCAAAGGATGGGTTGTATCTCACGTCAGTTGGCAGAAATGTTTTTGCCAACAGTCTCAAGAATTTGACCAGGAGGGCTTTAAACTGAATTATGTGGGGAAGGAGACAATATTCTGGAAGGCAAAAGGGAACAAGGCAAATAGTGCAAGCATAAGATGAAAGCCACATATCGCACACCTATGTATGACACAGGTGCGCTGTACATTACACCTTTGAATGCTTTCCCACATCAAAAACCTCTTGCTTGTGCAAAACTACTAATATCAGAGAAAAATTCTAGTTCAGCCCTACCTTTCCACAAACAGTATTTTTGTTTTTACATAGTAGAACATTCAAATATAACCTGCTATCTGCAGTGAAAAGTGATGCAATCCTGGAAGGGCTGTGGCAAAACCTTTGTGTGGATCTTGAATGTATTCAACTCAAAAATATAGAATCATGCAATTATAGAGTTGGAAGGGGCCCAGAGCCCATCAAGGCAGGAACTCCAGCTAGAGCATCCCCAGCAAGTCGCAGTCTAGCCTCATTTTGAAAATGTCAAGAGAAAGAGACTCCACTACCTGTCTAGGTAATTGGTTCCATTGTCAAACAACTCAATAAGTTCCTTGTAATGTATTTTTGTATTTGCCTCTGCTGAAATTCATTCTATTAGCTGCAGTCCAATTTTCTGGTTTAACAAGGTAATTCTGAATTCTATTTCTATCTTCCAATTTGTTAGCAACTCCTCCCAGCTTTGTGCCCTCCATAAGCTCGATAAGGATTCTTTCTAACCCAAGACTTAGGCCATTGATATAAATATACTGAAGAGTGTCAGCCCCAGGATAGAACCCTGTATCACTCCACTTGAGACTTCCCTCTAGTTTGAAGTTTGGCTATTGATGATGGCTCTTCAAACACAGTCTTCCAGCCAATTAAAGATCCATCTGACAGTGTCCCCATCTATTACATATTTAAACAGTTCATTGTTGTTGTTTGCCTGCATGATTTTCAACTTATAGTGACCCTAAGGTTACTCCATTTTTTTAGGATCCCAGGTCACATTTATGCTCTGTACACAAAATTCCTGCATACAGGTTTTTATTCCCCTTGTGGCTATACTTGTATGAAGAAGAGCGTGGATTATGCTCACTCACTCCACTCTGCTCATCCCAGCCCAGTTGTCCAGTATTCTTCCCATGGTGTGCTTGTATGCTCCCAATGCAATTCAGAAACCCAATCATCCCAGGTTGTAAATTACCTTGAATCCCATGTCAGGGAGTACTAATATGAGAAGTTCAATAAATCTAGAATATGCATAGTACTAAAAATGAATGAATGAATGTCCTTTGCTTATCCAGAACAAGCCAGGCAATGCCTACAAATACAGAGAGGATTGGATTTTGCTCTGAAAAACTTTCGTATCTTGAGCATCATGACTTCATTTATGTATGTATGTTTGATTCCTATCCTCCTCATGCATCCCAACTTAAAAATCTAAATATAGCGACAATATATAATATGTATGTCTCATAGCTTAGTGTGCAGCTTTCCCATCACAACAACAAACCTTTACAATATTTAGAATTAAAAAAAATTGAGTTAAAAGCAATATAAAAGTACAGCAACTAAAGGAAAGATAGAGACATCCTCTGTGGCTTTTAGGACTAAGAAAGTTGGTGAGAAGCTTCTGAATGAGATGGGAGTACTTGAACGGGATTTCCACAGCACACTTAACAAATCTGGGCTGGCCAAATGGCCGTAATAAAGTTGTTATTATTATTATTATTATTATTATTATTATTATTATTATTATTTAACAAATCTGTCTAAAGAGGAACAGGTTAACAAGTAAAGATAATATATAGGAGCCCTGGTGGCGCAGTGGTTAAATGCCTGTACTGCAGCCACTCACTCAAAACCATAAGGTTGCAAGTTCAAGACCAGCAAAAGGGCTCAAACTTGACTCAGGCTTGCATCCTTTTGAAGTTGCTAAAATGAGTACCCAGATTGTTGGGGGCAAATGAGCTTACAGTTGTTAACCGCTTAGACACTGCTTAGGCAGTATGAAGCAGTATATAAATGAAGCTTGTTTGTTTGTGTTTAAAGATAATATATTCCCATAAAAATCTGATCTGCAGAACAGAAATAATGCAGTTTGACATCAGTGCTAGGGAATCCTGGGATTTGTACACTTGGAACCAGAGCTCTTTGACAGAAAAGGCTAGAATTCCGTAGTAATGAGCCATGACAGTTAAAGTGGTATCCAACTGCATTATTTCTGCTGTGCAGATTAGACCATTGTTAAAACTGAATGATGGCATGCCATATAATGTTCAGATTCTTTAGAATATTTGCAAATATATGAAAACCCATCATATCCCAGTGATTCTTGCCATATTTTACATATGAAAGGTGGGAATCTGATAGCTTGTTGACATTTCTTAATTGCATACATTACACCCACAAAAATCCAAGCAATCCCATAAATGACTGCTTCCTGAGAGTAAATATTATTGCATACCATCTGTCTGTAAGATACAGACTAGCATGATATGATCAACTATGAAATACAGACATTAAATATAAATGAATTCAGAGAATGTCTGGTGCATGAATATTTGAGATCAAAATTCCGAGAAAAGGATGATTGGGAGCAAATTCATTCCAGGCCTGCTTGACAGCTGATCAGATAAAGACTGGACAGCAGTGCTAGAGAATACCTTTTGCAATATGATTGCATTTGCCATTTGTCTGACCTGGAATGAACCCAGGTCAGCGACAGCTCTCCCCAACAGCACAGTGATATATCGCAGGATCCTTGAGTCAAGAACCTACTTAGCTACATGTCAGGTTATTATGACCCAAATTGCAGACCTACGGAACATGAATGCCTTGTTATTTTAACTGAGTCAAACAAATATGAGCCAGATGATGCAGAAATGATTCTGTTTTGTTCCGTTTGCTTGGTGGCTCTGCTATATGCTGTGCAGCTTTCTACTTTAAATATCCTCTCCCTCTGCCATTGGAACAATGATCAAGCACTCCGAGACGAAACATGAAACCCATAAAATAGTTACACCTGTTTTTAACTAATTTGATTTTCAGGTTGAGAGGCATACTCCATGAATTTAAATTCTGGTCCTTCAGCTGCAGCTAACAACATTCCCTATGGAAATGACATAGTGCATCTCCATGGAATACATTTCCTGCATTATGCTATGAAAGTAACTCCATAATGTCTGGATTTCAGACTAATTACGAGCCAGATCTATCTCTTAATATATTGCTTGCTCTGAACCTGATCCTGTTTCCTGCCCGTAGATAATAGTCGTGTTGAGGTCGATGGGATGTTGCTCATCATGAGGAATTCATGATTAAGGTCTGTAATCTTGCTTTTAATTTTCATTTCCTGGAAAAGTTTCTCAAATATTTAAAACTGTCCTTAAAATTTGCCTTTGTAGTGTTACTCCCCTGTAAGTTTCTCTTTTCAAAAACTAAATGACATATCCTAATTGTAACTGAAACCTACTCATTTTACGTCCTCGTTTTGCTTAAAGTCAATGCAGGATATTCTGAGGATCAATCCAGTTGAACAGGGAAAAAGAAGCAAATGTATTTAATATGCTTGATATATTCCCTAAGAGGGGGTTGAGGGACTCTAGCTTGGCCTGTATCACTAGTTAACTCACGTTAACTAAGCAAGCATGCTAAATTATTAAATTTGGTGAATACATTGTGCTTATTATATTACTTACCCTTGCAATGAACTAGAAAATGAATGTGGTCATTCCAGACTGGTTAAATTGGATCTATATGTTATACAGATGTATTGTGTCGTTCCCTGGCTGCAGAATAGCACACAAAACCCATTAAGTAGACAAATACTGTTTTATATTACAGTGCACATTTAAATCTGATTTTCCTTTTTTGTTTTTCCTTTCAAGACTTTTTTTTTTAAACCCACGTTGTTATTAAAATTCTCTGGGTTAAACTGCTCTCCTGTCTCTGCTACACTGCTGCTCTTCTGCAATGCAAACAAAATGCAAGGTATTTGAAATATTAATTACATGAAACTTTGTTTGTAGTAAGATCCTGCTCCATGCATGCCTCAGAGAAACATTTGGGGATGGAATAGAATGTAGATTTTAAGGGGAAAGCTCCATCCCATATTTTAGAAGCTTTCCCACACTGCAAAGTTATATCAAGCTCACAACATTTCCATGGTCTTTGATCAACCTTATGAATTCCTGGGATTTGTAGTTTGGTGAGCTACTTGGAATCCTGTGCTAGATAGTTCGGATACCTGTCTACAAAGGATTCTAAGGGCCTAACTAAACTACAAATCCCAGGATTCCATAATGTGGAGCTATGACATTCAAAATGGTATGAAACTGACAAACCTTAGATCTCCCTAAACAGGAGCTGTTTTATACATTTTGCATAAAACACTCCAGTTCTAAGCATATTTGGTCACAAAAAGGTCACACTGGCGCATTACAGACCGCCCAAAAGAGGCGCCTCCTTGGCGCCTCTCTTTGCTGCACAGCTGCGCCGCAGCATACAAATTGCACGGTGCAGCTGTGCAGCAAAGGAGTGCCAAAAAGCAGGTCCTCCTTGCGGCGCCACAAAGCCCCAAAGATGGTGCTGTTACGTCACAGCTGCGCAGCTCCGTCTGGAAGCTGCACAGCTGTGACGTGATAGATACGCGCACCGTATGTATGGTGCTGCGCAACTGCGGTGCATGCATGACATGCTAGGGTTGCGGGGCGTGTGCATGCGCCGCCCCAAGGCAACCCTAGCACGTTGTGGACTCGCTGCAAAGGGCCCGTCTGTAACGCACCACTGATTTGAGTAAGTGTCCATGACAAATGTAACGAAAACTTTCCCCAGTATGGGGATGTCATTGTCATATGACACACCACCTACTGCATTTTTGGCTGCTAAGGAGCTCTAACAAAAACAGAGGTGGTAACCACCACAAGCCCCAAATTGTATGTCAACAATTCAAACAAAATAACTCAGTGAACCAATCAACATACCTTATGGCTCTATAGCTAGGATAACATAAGACATTAATGGCAAGCATTTAACCATCCCGATGATGTCCACCCAGAGCTCCCATCATCTTTCTCTATTGTTGGTTAGGACTAAAAGGAAATACAATCTGAGAACATCTGGAGGATAACATCTTCTTTACTCCTGAGACTATACTTTCAAAACAATATTGGGCTTAAAATTAAAAGTAGGAGAGGTAAGAGAGTGTTAACTTTGCCTTGTAAAGGGAGCAGAATACAATGTACCACCCACCCTTCAGTCCTTCTGCATTAAGATTTCTGGGGACCCGGAATGAACTCCAGAAAATCCCAAGGCAGACTGTATGGACCAAGCAAGAGGAGTGAGAAAGGGAATCCAGAACTGGCACTGTAGTTGTGGCCCAGCTGCACAGAGATGAGAAGGACAGGTGACTCCAAGGGATAGCACCACCTTCCATGTAATAGTCCTTAGCCTGGAATGATAAGTAGGATTTCCGTTAATTAGCTCATGCTTCATCACAACTTGTGCTGCCACTATATTGCTACCCTAGTCACATTTTTATAGGAGTTAATGTCCTCACAAAATAGACTTTTATTGTGGACTCGCCCCTATTTTATTCATGGTATTTTAGGGGAGGGGTGGAATGCTCTTGTGAGAATCTTGTTGGTAATATAAGCTGCTATGACACTTGCAAGTAGCATAAATCAGTTCACTGTCTTTAGAGGGCAGGTAGACATCCCTAAGTTAGCTGTGATTTTCTATATTTGTTTTTCAGAGGTGTTTTTTGTTTTCAACTAAAAGGCAAATGCATTAGATTCTTCTTAATTTACTCTTGTTAGTGTCTTTTAAAAATATCAGTCCTTATTACGGTTACTTTTCAGGTTATATTCCATCTCATACACTATTTACATATGAGAACACCTCTGTTGGTTAATATCCACATGCCCTTAAGACAGATTGTGATATCAAAGTCGACACTGGAGGCAAATTTGTGTGCTGCTTTTAGTGATTGCTGCTTTTCAGATACTGCAATATCATTTAGTTTAATTATGTCAATGAAAGTGAGAAAAGTCCTGTGATCAATATGAGGATACTTTGATCTTCATCATTGATCCCTGACTCATAAATATGCAGATTTTCCATCCTCCTAGTTGTACAGATTGTGCCATGCATAGTAAAGAGAGAAATGCAGTAGACACTGGTATTTTTAAAGATGACATTTTAAACAGTGATTTAATTTATACATTCTACAATTAAATTAAATAAAAGGTTGGTGTTCTAAGCAATGAAACGGCATTCATGAGTAATGTATTTTCTTCCATAATACAAGTGGAAACATTGCTGATATATGTTCTCTTTTTTATTATTATTGCAGTTGTGAAACATTTTTCCCTAATGTTTATCCATTTTCTCTCATGTCACCCAGTTTGTGGGCTATATAGTGAAAACAAGTCTTAATTTATACAGTAAATGCCATATTTGCATTTATGGACACTATTTATATCACTCCTTTGAACTCCTAAGATTCTAGAGACCTGTGTGAATGGGTGACAATATGGAACAACTCCCAGAGTCATATATTTCGTAGGATCTTTTCAGATGCCTCCAAACCTGGTGGTGTGAACTCTGATCTTTATTAGTCACATCTCTATCAATATTGTTAAAATATGAAACTTATCTGGACAGCATGGCCACTGGTTGGGGATTCTGGGAGCTAAGAGCCTGATCCTAAACATTTGAAGTCTCTCCTGTTTCTGAACTGGGTTCTCTGTCTCAGTTTGGCTTATTTTACATTGACATGATATTCCACCAAAGATGTACATCATTGAGTGAGCTCCAGTCTGTTCTCCTCCATTTTTATTCCTAACTTCCTTCATTCTGGAAAGATAAATGTGAAAATCAACATAATCTACAGGATGGATGGGATGTGTATTTACAAGCTTTGCTTAAAGAGAGCTGAAGCCTATAGAAAATCCTTTTGAAGTAGTGAGGAAGGTCAAAGTTAAAAAAAAAAAGCATTGACAGCTAGGGAAACAATAACAGAGCTGATCCTCTCACAATTTGACAGCTATAGAAAAGCCTGACACCGTAATCCATTTACATGTAGAAATGAATGTGGCTGTAACATTAGGCAGACTGAAGCAACCACCTCAGGTATCCAATGTTGGATGCAAATAGCAGCCCTCTGTTGCTCCTCCTGAAGTCCCTGGCCATTCTTCTCTCTTGGAGGAAAGGGCAGCATGTCTAAGGCAGCCTATCATGCATCTGTTAAACAAATCAGTTGCTCTCAGGTGTGATGGAGAAAGCGGACATGTTGCTGATATTGAAGAAAGATTTAACTGCCAGTTTGATAAGTATCAACACATGAAGAGGGGGGTATTCTGAGCTGGAACTGTCAGACTCAAGTGAAACCAATTAGTAGGGCTTACTAGATACAATTTAAATAATAAACAAATAAATAGTGTATTTATATTTCCCGCCTCTCCCTGCAGATCGAGGTGGGATTACATCCAATAAAATGAATACAATACAAATACAAAATAGCATCAATAAAATACTAAAATTACATAGAGATCATAGCACCATAACAATCATAATCAAGGAAGTGGAGCATTTCGTTTAATAAAACTCTTATACAGAGTCAGGTGGGTAAGCTCGCCAGAAGAGATCCATCTTAGGTGCCTTCTTAAAAGTGTCCAAGGTGGTAATAAGATGGATCTCTTCCAGTAGGCCGTTCCACAATTTGGGAGCAGCGGCGGTAAAAGCTCTGTGGGAAGTTGTTGTTAGTTTAACCATTTGATATTCTAATAGGTTCTTCCCAGATGTTCTGAATGTGCGGGGCAGATTATGTAGGGAGAGACGTTTCCTCAAGTAACTCAGGCCCAAGACATGTAGGGCTTTAAAGGTAATAACCAACACTGTGTATTGTGCCCAGAAGCTGATTGGCAGCCAGTGAAGAGATTTTAACACAGGTGTTATGTGGTCAAACCTTGATGTACCAGTGACCACTCTGGCTGCCACATTTTGAACCAACTGAAGTTTCCAAACTTGGTACAAGGGTAGCCCCATGTAGAGTGCATTACAGAAATTTAAATGAGGGATTAACAGTGCAAGTACTACAGTTTCAAGTTCCTTTTGGTCCAGGTAGGGTTGCAGTTGGCATATCAACCGAAGTTAATACTAAGCACTCCCGGTCATCACATCTATTTGACATGACAGCTATAGAGACGAATCCAGGAGTACTCCCAAACTGTGAACCTCATCCTTTAGGGGAAGTGTGACCCCATCTAGGAGTGGTTGACAAATCTCTTTCCCCGGACTTGGGGCACCTATTGCAAGTACCTCCGCAGGCATCCAGAGGAGAGATGCCGTCCTTAGTCACAGCAGCAGTCGGAGACATAGAGAAATCAATTTGGGTGTCATCAGCGTACTGATAACACCACGCCCCATGTCTCAGGATAATCTCTCCCATCATCTTCATGTAAATGTTAAATAGCATGGGGGACAGAATGGCACCCTGATGAATGCCAGATATCAGCTCTCTTTTAGAAGAGCAGCTGTCCCCCAGCATCACCATCTGGAATCTGCCCAAGAGGTAGGAATGGAGTGACTGGAGCACAGGGCCTCTAATTCCCAACTCCCTCAGGCATTCCAGAAGGATTTAACCCTTTCTGTGCTACTAGACAGCTGATAAGAACTCTAGAACTTATCTACTTGGTAGCAAATGCCATGCTCATTACTAGCAGAGCCACCTGGTATAGTTTTACTCATCCCTTGATGAGGCATTCAGACTGAGAAAGGAGTAATTCAAAAGAGCAATGAATGTTCAAGCTCTTTAGAAAGCCATCTTTTTCTTTGCTCCATCTCCATATTCCAGTTAGATTAAAGCCTTGTTCACACTGGAACATCAAGTGGTAACTTGCTTGTGTGAATGGGCCTTTACTAGACCTTTCCTCTCATTAAGCAGATGAGGTGGTTTCCTCATGTTTTGGTTATCATGGTGGATTGATCTGTTGTTATTGTATTTTACTTCCAAAAATGGAGAAAAGGGTTTTTGCCTCCTATTCCAAAATAACTTGGGTCCAAAACAGACTGCAGAAATAATCCAGTTTGAGACCACTTTAACTACCCTGACTCAATGATAGGGAATTATGGGAACTGTAGTTTTGTTAGACATTTAGCCTTCTCTGTTAGAGAGTTATGGTGTCACAATAAACTATAATTGATTAACCCTCTGTTTACATGATACAAGGCCAATCCCCATATTGCATACACAATGTTCACATCCAGTTTGGGTTTCCTCCTCCTAAGATGCATCTAAGGGCTCATTCACACTTACATTTTTGTGTTGCAGAGATCCAGATCTCCACAGGAATGTGATACCAAATTGAAGTTCCCACAATATTTACCGGGATTGAATCTCGATAGCATTTTAACCATGTTGCCATTCACATGGCCATTGTATCAATTTAAAAAAGGAGCCACCTTTTCGAATGTGTTCAATCGTTCTTGGGTTTGTTTGTTTTTTTTAAAAAAATGTCCATCAAGTGATGCACATCTTCATCATTCTGCTTCCACTTTCACTGTTGGTGATGTGACTCTGCTTCTGTTGTCACGTTTTCCGGCATCATCGCCTCTTGGTCTGCCAGCAAGGGGCATGGATCATATTTCTTGGGTGCTTTTTCATGGTTTTTTTGTGTATTATCAGACCATTAGAGGAGCAAGCAGTACATGCATTGCAATAAGCACCTTTTGAATGTGGTCGCTGTCTACCTCATTAAGGTGTTTTTTGTGTGCGAGGGGGGGGGGTAGCATCCCTAGAGGCCGTGTGCCATAGCGATTTCAGTTTTGCACTACTGTTTTTGAAATCAAGGTTCACACACCAGTTTTGCTGGGGAAATGCACAGATTGACATTGGGGAAGTCGCACACACTCAGCCTCAGGAGAAGCCCATAGCAAACATCTTCTGAACCATAACATTGCAACCATCATCCCCATACTAGAGGTTACCATCCTAGACCTGGATGGAAGGGCAGACATCCCAGGATGAGGTTTGCCCGCCATCTCTCAGTGGTTACTATTGCATCCAATATGACAAAACCCCAGTATATAATATATCAGGATAAGTGGGTTTTCAGACTGCAGACTGCACCAAGGGTACTTGGTGCAAATATGAACACAATAGAAATAAGTCAGTTTCCACACTGGGTTATTTCATAGTGTGAAATGGGCCCTAAATAACCCACCATTTGCTGTTGGTTTTCAATTCTGTCCACTGCAACAATGGCTCTGCCTTTTCACTTATGGTTCCTGTGTTTGACCGATGCTGCTGCTGTTGGCACAAGTCACTCTGAGGTTGAAAGTGGGCCTCAATAACATGGTAGGACTCCTCATTCTGACTTCAGATGCAGTGCTGGGTGAGAATGGGGACTGCATGGAAAGGCAGATGCCCGTCATTTACTGTAAGAGCTAAAAACCTACAGCAAAAGAAAGCAGAAAAGGAGGGGGGGGTTGGGAAAAATTTGGGGCCAGAATGCAAATGCAGATCTCCAAGACGAAATGTATCAAAATGCAAAATTTGCCAGGTTCCACTCATGATGACCTAATGTTTGGGCCATTTGGGTCATACAACAGGTTGCATATTGGCCTGTCAGCACAGTTATGGTTTTATATGCCATTTTAAAACAATATTTCCCAAGAGGGCTTAGTGTCAATATCACAGATGGATTTGAAAACCACTATCTAATTTTTAAACTAGAGATCTTCACTGGAGATCTTCCAAAGGTGGTGGTGGTGGTTGTTTTTAAGTGGAGTTAGTTTGCAGAATTGATCCTATGGTTTAAAGGGTAAATTTTCTCTTCTATGATTTTATAGATAGATAGATAGATAGATAGATAGATAGATAGATAGTGCAAAACTACAATTTCACTGATGTACTATAACATCAGAGAGAGAGAGAGAGGAGTAACGGATACTTTTATGTTCTGGTATATTTCAGAATTAAAAAAGAAGCTTCCTTAATGGTGGGATTAAATTGTTGCAGCTGGTGGCAGGAATTGCCAGAAAATAGACCCAGGCAAAAGAAATATCATTTGGATATATAGATAGATAGATAGATAGATAGATAGATAGATAGATAGATAGATAGATAGATAGATAGACAGATAGATAGAGATAGATATGCACTGAGAATTACAGTAACTAAGTGTGTGTCTACATTGAAAAAATTAATGTTCTCATCTAGTTTTCACAGTGAGCTGTCCAAACAATGTACAGGAAGATTTGGGCTGATTCCAGGCCTTTTCATCTTTTTAGGACTTTAATCCAGAGGGGAAAAAAGTTTTCAGCAGAAAATCTGGATATTTGCCTGTGTGTGTTGACTGCACTCTGTACTGCTGTCCATTTGAAGCTGGGATAAGGAGCTAACAAGTACATTCGCACTCATGGGTTGGGAGTGTAGGAAAAAAATCTCCGAGTGGCCACATGAATATTGCAATGTATCAGACCAAAGTGTGTTCAAAAGTGAGAACTTTGTGGATACTTCTCCCAAATTTTTCTGCGTGTGGTCAGTGCAGATTGGGGTAACTCCAGAGGTAAGATGGATTTTCTTGTCAGTGTAGATGTGCCCTAATAATGCCAGAGCATTTATCGTCTTTAAAGAAAACTCATGAAATACTTTATTCTTGGCTGAAAATTGAAATAAATTAAGATTTACACCCCAAGCCACTAGTAGCTTAATTTCATCCTTTTCTTCTCCAAAACCTTGGAGCAATAATACTGTTAATACAAAGTTTTCACATGGATTAGAAAAGGATCACATACTGCATGTCAAGCATTGTGAACACTGCAAAACACATTTTGCTTTCTCATCCTTATCAACAACAGTGTTCGCGTGATGCTGCTGATCAGAAGATAAGAGTGATGACAGGTCTTGTCAGGCTATATTTTGATTGGTTCACACTTTGCTAGGCAAGTAGACTCCCCACTTGCACGATGGCAGTCATAGCGGTAAGGTGCATCCTGTAGCATGAGGAGAGACACATCTTTAAATGGTTGGAGACATATTTTTTTGTACATACAAAAATCTGAGATATATGTCACAAATGCCTGTGATAGGCAAACTGTCAGTTTACTTGTAGATGGACAAGAGAGTAGTAGAAGGAAAGTTCTGGAATTCAAATGGATGTAGTGGTACACAAAAATCAGATTTCATTGGCAGTGCTAACATTTAACTACATGAGGGCTAGTGTGGTGTAGTGGTTTGAGTGTTAGATGACAACTCTGAAGGTCAAGATTTGATTCCCTGTTCTGCCACAGGAACTCACTGGGAGACTTTGGGTGCGTGACACACTCTCAGCCCCAGAAAACCCTGTGATAGGATCACCATAAGTTGGAAATGACTTGAAAGCACACAACAACAACAACTACTACTCTTTTACTGTAATGGTGTGTGTGTTGTTGTTTTGCACTGTACATACCTGGCATTTATTAGACACGCAAATACACACAATACCACGGATGCACCAATTTTTTAAGACTTTCCCCCAAAATGTATTCCATAGGAAATAATCCTAAAGTCTATTTTAGTACAAATGACTCTTTTAGACTAGAATGAAAAAGTTTCCATATTTTAAGTTTCACATTAATTTGAATTCCTATTTCGAAGAATCCTCAGCATCTAAACATTTTTTTTAATATATATAAAAATCATAAATAAAGATAATGGAATATTAATTAGGGAGGTCTGGGATTAATTCTGGAGTGCATTTGAGAAAGACCAAGTGGGTTTCTCCTCTCCATTTAACTACCCATCTGCCACTTCCTTCCTCCTTCACAGACTTATCCTGTTTCCATCCTGATTCCAGTCCAACTGGAGTCTCCTATAAAATGAAAATCTGCCAATCTTGGCTTGGTGGCAGAAGATGTAAGAGGAAATAACCTCCCTGAAGTTGTTAGGTGTGGTGAAAAGCCCAGGGTCCAGGCTTTTCTTCCCAACCTGCTGATATTAAGCTCATTCTTTTCCACCTGGAACTGGAGTGGAGTATTCATTGCCACTTTTCTACTAATGTACCTTTTAGATCATGTACAGGAAAGGTGATCAAGAAGATCAAAGTGTTCACATTTTTAAATCCTCATTTTATACACAGATCCTACTAGGCATCCTAATCTTGTAATTGAGCAAAATTCCAAACTCAGTTATATCAGGTTGCTATCAGGAAAATTTGTCTCATATTCAATTTCCTTTCAACAAACAGCTTGTTTTTAGGCTTGTAATTCTTTAATTTGATTATGGTTTTAATATTTAGATTCACACAGATGCTTACCTCCCCCTGCCCCTATGCCTTATTCAATGTAACAAACGTAATCCTTTCATGAATTTGACACAATAAAAACTGGAAACTGGCATTCTGACACATTGAAAATGGACACCAATCCAGCACAGAGGCCACGTATTCAGTAGCTCTTATCTTAATACAAGGAATGAAGCAGAAGAGAAACTGATGCATGCCCAGCCACATTGAAGATGCCATATATGGCACTTTTGCAGCCAGGTATTTACCTCTTTTCCAAACCAGATTCAGTATTGTGGTGCCCAAGTAGAAAAGAATGCAGATTTTTCAGGAGACATTTGAAGAGTTTGAATATGGGAGATAGAGAATGAATATATTTTGTTTTCAGGGAATTAGGGAGGGTTCAGAAGAAGCTACAAAATGGTGGGAACTTAAGGTTCAGTGACAACCCCTCTGGTATTATCCTGAACTTTGTCAGGACCTCAACAAACTAAATAGTAACGAGCATTTTCCTGTCCCATTATATATCAGAATTGAATGACACAGGGCTCTTCAGGTGACATTTGTCATCATCCCTCACCACCAGCCCAACTGATTGGCACTGATGGGGATTGAACAATATCAGGACGGCTACCAGAAATGTGCTGTATTTGAAAATTAAATTGTCACCTACCTTAGATAGATTTATTATGGGCAAATAAGAAATCCATGGAAGATTTGTTTATCAACTACTGTTGCTTGTAACAGCTAGGGAAACCTGTAGATGTTGAAAAATGTACCTCTGTACCAGATGTTGGAGATAAACCACAGGAGAAGGCTGTTGCTTTCCTGCTTGCTCATAAAAGACATAGAATATTGGGCTAGATGGAAGCATGATTGGAACTGGAAATGTAATTATTTTGTTCCTGTTACAGAAGGTTTGGACTGTGGGCCAAGACACAAAGAATTAGGACTTTACCTTCCCTGCTGGCCCCTCACAACAATACAGTTGTTGTTGATGAAACATACACATCCCAAGTTACAACAAGTGGAAAGCTGGCTGTAATTCTTCTGTCCTTCAGTTTATCCTAAAAGCTATTTCTTTCTGCTTATCCAGTTAATCCCACCGTTTAGCCAAAAAATATCTCCTTTTCAAACACTGCTTAAGCTTGTTAAATGACAACACACTTTCCCAACACCTCATGTGCTAATCTCCTAGTGATTTAAAGCAGAAAAAGGGAAAAGCTAAGGAAGTCATAAATCTTTTATTGCTCCTAAAGGACCCAAGCCCATCTCCAAGGTGGCCTTTCACAGAAAGCTGAATGAAGTCCATAAGAAGCAAAGAAATACCTTGGATCTGATTTTCCTCTTCTTTGCAGAAAGGGGTATGGGGGTATCAGAGTAATTATAGTGCCACCACCAATTCTAAGCAGTGGTTATGTATTACAACAGAACATGAATTCATGACTCAGGACAGTATTCTAATTGTCCTCTGTGTAGGCAAGTCTGGAGACAAGAAGGGATATTATCTTAACAGTGTCTATTGAACAGTCTATTGTCTATAATCCATAGTCCTTCAGAGCTATCTCAAGAGACTAAACAGAACTGGAGGTTCTAGAAAGATTTTGTGCATTTCCAAAAATGTCTCTTGCTTCCCACCATTTTTCTACATGTGTAAAATTTAAAGCTGTGATGCCTTGTTGCATAAATTTTCTAAAAATTTAAAAACATCTTTGTGATCTATCAGCTTGCCCTTTGGCACCTGTTTAGCTTCAAATGAAGGAAAGTGCTAGCTTTGAGCAAATATGTTTTGTTTAAATTGTAGAAAGTATAGGAAAACACTTGTGTCTGTGTCGGTCTTGCACTGGAGCTTAGAAATCCTCAGCAGTCTTACCAAGTCAAAATGGGTTATTGTGACCAACATTGTGGCAAATATGGTTTTTCCCCACATTTCTAGCTTTCTAATGAATCTAGTCAATATATTTTGTCCAGCACTGTATTTTACAACTCATTGCAGTTCTTCAGAGATTGAAAGGGTTAGGGGGAGAGAGGGTTTTTCTAGGCCTTTTCTAGACCATGCTACCTGAGATTCCATTTGGATGGAAATGCTGTGGAGTTCTGCTTGCATGCAGTTATGTCCTGTTTTACAAGTGTTTCATTGTCTGACTGTATCCTCTCTTCTTCCAAGGATTTCAGGCCAACATATATTGGTTTCTTTCATTTGATCACCCCAACCACCCTGTGAAGTAAGTTAGGTGGCAAGTTAGGGTGCATCAAGATTGATTGAAAAGTCCTGGATTTTGTTCTTTCCTATTTTATACTGAGCTAAAATATTGTAATTGCTACAAAGGTGTCAGGAGCATCTACCTCTTCCCTCTTCAATTGTATTTCATGAATTTTATTATTTGTAAATTAGTAATTAAGATGTTCAAACAAATATGCATCCCGATCTGAAATTTGTTATACTATTTATTTTCACAGGATCCCATGCTGCTGTGTAAGATAGCAAAGATCTGTATCGTGCTTTACAGAGAGCTATGGTAATGATACTAATTATTTATTTCCTCATTGTCTACACTGGTATGGGGGGGGGAGGTTATATTGAGAAAAGCTATGTCAACAATGCGGCACAGTAGTTCCAGTCCACAAACAGTTCTGGTTAAGCATTGCCATAAAGTGATTTAAATCTGACATAGCTGATTTGTCTCTGGGAGACTTTCAGCTATATCCATTATCCAAAAAGGGGTGTTATAAAAGCGAACAGCAGGAAGCATCCACTAAGTGCCTATAGTCCTCAGCTGTTTATTAGAGTTGTTCATTACTCCATGCGAGTTTAAAAGAGCAAGCAGACTGAAATTCAACCACTCATGTACTGTATTTGGACAATGTCCGAGTGCAAATAGGAACTTGGGTTTAGGGAAGTCACCTGGAGTTGGCAAGTCAGGAACATTCCACACTCTGAGATTGAGAGGGAAGCCCCCGATGATGTCATGGGGTGGTCTTTGGTGATGTCAATAATTAACCCTTTCCAAACCTCCATTTTACTTCCACACACACACTGTCCTCAGCTGTAGTATGACACAGAGGTTCTTAAATTGTGATCTTTAAATTAAATGGTGGTCCATGCATCCCTGGAGGCCTGCAAGGTCCTCACAGAGGGTCCACAGGGGCAGAGGACTCACTCAGCCTCTCTGGCTCTTTCATGTAGGTGCCAGATGCAATGGAGGGAAGGAACCTGGGAGAGCCCAAGCACTGCTCCTGCCATGCTTCCTGGATTGCTCACACATCTTCCCAGTCTCTTTCTCCTATGGCCAGAGTGAAGTGGAGGCACTAGGTACAGAAGAGTTCAAAAATATAGCCGTGTTAGTCAGTAGAATCAATATGTAGAGAGATCTTGTAGCACCTTTGAGACTAACTGAAAGAAAGAAGTTGGTAGCATGAGCTTTTGTAGACTTCAGTCTATATGCATCTGAGGAAGTAGACTGAAGTCTACAAAAGCTCATGCTGCCAACTTCTTTATTTCAGTTAGTCTCAAAGGTGCTATAAGATCTCTCTATGTACTGGGTACAGTACAGGAAAGGAGCCAGGGAAGTTGGTCCAGATGAATGCCTATAGAGAGAGTCCTGGTGGTGCAGTGGTTAAATGCCCGTACTGCAGCCACTCACTCAAAACCATAAGGCTGCAAGTTCAATCCCAGCAAAAGGGCTCAAGCTTGACAGGCTTGCATCCTTCTGAGATCGCTAAAATAAGTACCCAGCATGTTGGGGGCAATTAGTTTACAGTTATAAACCACTTTAGACACCGTTAGTTCAGTATGAAGTGGTATATAAATGAAGCTATTTGTTTTTTGAATGGCAGGCAGTGGAATCCCCCTTCCTTCTTCCTCTGCTGGCCACCACCATGTTCCCTCACTCACCCTTTCTGCCTCTTTCTCTGGTTGCCTGCCCACCCTCTCTGTTTCAGCAATTGTTTCAATGTTTAAATCCCCCCCCCCCCACCACTATAGGAAACACCTTGACTCATACAAAGAAAACAACCTTCCATGGAATGAATTTAGCCTCTGCTAAGAAAGGGACATAATCCAGTTACAAAATCGTAGCTGGTTATATTTTCTTTTTTTAAAAAAGTTTAAATCTTGTCTTTCATCCAGCAAATTCAAGGTTGTCTACATAGTTCTTCTTTTCTTCACTTTATTTTTACAACAATGGTTTGAGAGAGAATAATTTTACTTAAAGTCACCCAATGATTTGTATATCTCATTGGGGACTTGAACCCAGATTTCTTAAATCCCAATCCCAATGGTTAAACTTTAAAAACCACTAAGGGCTGGTACAGTCCAGCACAAAACATGCGCTTCCCAGTGGCATGGGGGAGTGGTGTACGGACAATGCACAGCCTGATGCCACCCCAAAGCTAGCATCAAGCTGCCCCCCTGCCCACATGGGGGGCAGCTTTTTGGCACTTCAGCATCTTGGTGTTTAGATGCCACACACTGAAGGAGTGCTGAAAAGCCGCAGCAACCACAGAAAGGGTGGCTTTTTTTCTGGTGCAAAAAGGAGAGGCATTTTGCCACTTCTTTTTGGGTTGGAAACGCACTAGGTTGGGGTGGCGGTGTGTGGCTGCCATGATCCCTATCTGGTTATCAAAGGGACAGTGTCAAGCCACCCCTTTAGGGCTGTCTGTTTTGGCCCCAAGTAAGGTTCTAGACACACACAAGATAGCATCTATTCAGGTAGTCAGGGGTCACCCAATCATTTTGCTGCCTGATGCTAAGGGCAAGATGGCTCTCATTTGCACATAGAAGTCAAAGGAATAATTAAAAACTGGTGAAATGACAGTAACCTCCACTGCACATGAGATTTTAAGAATGAAAATGTTGTTATTGTTGTTACCTTTATTTATGTCCTACCTTTTCCCCAAAATTGAGAGTCAAAGTGGCAATTACTGTCAAAATAAGAATCAGATCAATGCTTTATATTACTTTGGCTGCAACTGCACTACGGAAAAAAATCAAGTTTGAAACCACATTAACTGCCATGATAACGATATGGAATGCTGAGATTTATAATTTGTTCTGGCACCAGAGCTCTCTGGCAGAGAGGGCTAAATGTCTCACAAAAATACAGTTCCCAGAATTCCATAGCATTGAGCTATGGCAGTTAAAGTGGTGTCAAACTGGATTATTTCTGCAGTGCAGATGCAGCCTACCTCTCCTTTCCCCCCTCCTTTAAATCTCTCTTCATTCAGTGGTTTCTAGTTAGTGTTCCATTTGTGCAGTCCAACAGGTTTCTTTCTGGAGCATCTTTGGTGAGATGGTTTGGAATATCGTGTGGGCATTGTGCTAACCCTTATAGCATTTCTATAATGATTTGGATTGTTGATAGAACTTCAGTAATCCTAACAAGAACTCTAAGGTAGGGCAAATTTATCATCCCTGTCATGAAGATAGGAACCATTCAGGACTTCCTGGTCCATGCTTCACCGTCTTGGCCACTATGCCAAGAAGTGTTTATTAGAAAGAGGCAAAAATCTTTATTGACTTAGTGCTGCCCAATATGGATATCTCTTAATCTAAACTCTTTGTAAAGGAATATGTGGCTCCCACCTGGAAGGGAAGGGGGGGAGGAGCACCAGAAAACAATGTAATTCAATGTATTTTTAATTCTCATTGCTTTTCTACTTGTCATTTCTTGGTTTTCTTTTCTCTTGAGATGATCTATGATTGTAAACAATAGAATTGAACCAAATTGATCTGAACTTCAAAGTTCTAACAGGAGGCCAGGTATTTTTTTACTGATAAACTCCTGAATCACACAATTGACACATCCTTTTGGGCTGATGAAATCTAATTTTCAGCCCACTCTGCCAAGTGGGAATGAAAAATATCCACATGACAGAAGTGTGTGCATTATTCAAAAGGTTGGTTTAACAAAATCATCTAGTTTACTTAGCAGTAACAGAGAAGAAAAACTGAGTTTACACTTTCCCATATGAATCCAGATGCTTTTGAGTTGGGTCCAGAAATAAAGGACCACAGTTTTGTTTTGATAACAGGCCTCCTTTTATAGGTCCAGCCTCAAGCGAACCAAGATGGATTGGAATTCATTGGCACACATCAACATGTGCCTCTCAAAAAGTGGCACAAGAGAGTTTGGCATATTCTTCTTAAGCTTTCCCCCCAAGAAGTCTGGAAAAAGTCTACAGGGAGTGGACTCAAGAAGCCACCACAAATATCCAGATCGTATCAGATTTCTGTGACTGTGTATCTACAATCATTGCTACTTTCAGCAGATGTCAGTTGTTATGTTCCTTTTGTTGAATGTGGAAGTAGAAGCTGGGCTCTCTGATGCATACCCTGACAATCCATGAGATTTATAAACACTTGCATAAAACCACTGTGGTATCAAACAGCTCTAATGTAAATTAGACACCAGATGTTTAGAGTTATTGGGCAGAGATTTTTGTGTGTGCATGTTACTCAAAAGGGAAAAAAACAACCACTCATTTAACCAACAGTACAGTGTTTACTCACTATAGGAGGTCTCCGTAGATTCCTGTGGGTAGAGAGGAAATTTACAAACCCCAAACAATTTGTTCTAACCTTTATTTCTCCCAGTTAAATTATCCCTCCCAGTTAAATTAACTACAGTTTAAACCAGCAGATGACAGAAAGGAGATTTATGTTAAGCCATATCAGAATTAGTGAAAAATCCATGAAAAAGACATATGTACTGCTTATAAAATGTAAAATGGGAATTCTGTTTTAAAAGGTAAAAGGTGTACCGATCTTTACTCTTAAGGACTGTGTCACTGAGAGGCATGTGAAGGGAAACAATGTGTGCAATGTTGCTGTTGTTGTTTTGAAAAATCTAGATCATCAATACACCCAACATTCCTATAAAAAGATATGATTTGACACAATAATGAATATTCCCTTCTACATTTTCAGCAATTTTTAACTGATCACTGTCTTATGTACAATAACTGGATATGTTTTACTGTGGACATACTGTACAGCAAGACTCAAGCATTATTTGGAAGGGCCAGTACAAACTTGTTTTGGCCTGTTTCCTTCCAGTTGAGACTCCTTGTGATCTTTGTCATGGTAACTCTTCTCCATGGCACCTGTCTTTTATCAGTTTCTTTCAGCATAGGAAAAGTAACAATAATGGTTTTACCTTAATTTATAAAGCTTCTAATAGCAGATTCATGTGATTTACATCTGCTGATCTGAAAGCACACAGGGAGGGAAGTTATGCTATATGTTTTGTTCACATGAAGAAAAAATATATGCATTGAATGCCTTCATATTTACAAGGAAGGGCTTGGGCGATTCCTCCCATCTGTGATTAGATTGTGCAAACTTAATTTTTTCCTTATTTAATAAAATGTTTGTTTATTAGCCTACAAAACCATGTCGCTATTCTAAAACTTCAGTTTTAATTCATAACACTCCAGCATTAAACATGAATGGATGATGTCATGAGAATAGTAATGAGATATCTTAATTGGCCAGTAAAAATAATACTCATTAAATAGAATATGAATACAGCAGATTTATCAAAACTTGAAATGAGATTCATATTAGAAACTCATAACAGCCTGAGCACTGCTCCTCCCATCCCCATGTTCCCAAATCATACACCCTTGTCATTTCCATTCATTTGCCCCGAATCAGACTTCGGAAGTGCAGGAAAAACCTCTTAAAAAGTGCAGTTAAATTAAACCGATTTATCCACACTGATTCGGGTTTTTCCAGGAAAAATTGATTACATGGGGATCAGATCTGAATTCCAATGGGAACGAAATCGGCGCAATGGGGATCGAATGTGCGCTCAAATGGGAACAATGCACCCATAATTCAATTCTTGATCTGCATTATAAGCCAGTGGGAATGGCCCCTGAGGCACAATAGTTGGTCCTGCTGTAATCTTACAACAGCAAAGTTTTAGGATCAAAGAGATGTTCAATAGGAGAAAAAGAAAGAATGTGAAAATGTTTGGAGAGGCTCTGATTTGTTAGGCAGGAGAAAACAGCAAGAAACCAAACGAGTTAGAAACAAAATCTAATTCTAAAGGCAGAACAAGATTGCCTTGGAAAAACATGAATGAAAAAGAGCAAACTCAACACTGGTACATAGAACAGTATAAAAATAATGGTATCTGTGCATGTCAAAGAATCAATTATTCAGTTGAATTACAGATATCTTAAAAATTGAAGATGGGTAAAGCTCTAAAATATTTAATTTGGTAACTATTCCCTTGGTTTCTCTAGTCTAGACAATCATTGCAAAAATAGTGTGCTATTACCTGGTAAAAGACTGCCTCACTTATTCCACTTTTACCTGGATTGAGAGAAGGTTTTGTAATTCAAATCTAGGAACAGTGACATCAGAATTGGTGGCTCCTCTGGATTTTAAATTCTTAAGGATTTTCCCTAGAACTTTGAGTTGATGAAGATGGAGTCAAAGGAAATTTATATGTCTGAGAAAACCTGGAGTTGATCCAGGGAGACCGAAATAATC
Organism: Sceloporus undulatus; assembly: GCF_019175285.1. Taxonomy (NCBI): domain Eukaryota; kingdom Metazoa; phylum Chordata; class Lepidosauria; order Squamata; family Phrynosomatidae; genus Sceloporus; species Sceloporus undulatus. The sequence continues at coordinate 93,528,074 of NC_056526.1, forward strand.
CAATTTAACACCACTTTAACTACCCTGGTTCAATGCTGTGGAATTCTGGGAATTGCAATTTTGTAGGACATTTAGCCTTCTCTGTCAGAGAGCTGTGATGCCACAGCAAACTAAAAATCCCAGGATTCCGTGGTGTTGACCCATGCCAGTTAAAGTGGTGTCAAACTGGATTATCTAGGGTTGCAGCCCTAGATAATGTAGGAAGGGTATAGAGTGCCAAACAGATGAACACTCAAGATTATCTCTTGCCTAGGAAAATAACTCACTGAAGCACCTGTTACTTCAGTGAGAAACAATGGCTCTCAGAGTTTGAGATTTGACTCTGGTACTGCCTCCTTCTATATAGCCAACAACCCAACGAGAGAGTCCAGCATCCTGCTCTCCAAAGTTCAGTGCTCAAACCATTACACCACGCTGGCTCTCACAAGTTACAAGGACAAGAAAATAAATAAAAAACATATTTTTTGGTTATTGTTTATGGAACTGTGAAAGAAAAATGGAGAGTCAGCTAGGGCTTTTGTCCATTACGTGAGGATGGGCACAATTGGGTTGAGTTTGGGATTTTTAAAAAATAAGTTTCCATAATCTCCGAAATTTATCAACAAAGCACAGTGCATAGAGCATAAGGCTGAGATAGTTTGAATGTGGAGAACGCAAACCTGATAGATTTGCCCATCTTGGCAGGGGGGCTTGTGTGCTTAGTTCTTAAAAGTCTGGTTTTAACTCCCTGTAAATTTAAACACATTTGCTGTGCTGAATTTTGACTGCAGTCCCTTTTTTCCTTGGCAGATGGATGGCAGGCATTTAAATATGGTTCTTTCCACACTTAAAACTATGGCATTTATTCAGTCATCTTCCAATCAACTGCATGCTTGGTCTGAAACATGCTATATTGTGGATTGTGATGCTGCATAAGACAACATGATATAGCTGCAGTAGACTCTAATCCAACCCTAACCACAACATTTCTCAGCTGAACATCCCCTGAACCCAGACATTTCCTGGTTAGACTAAAGCAGAGAAGGTAAGTGTTCAGCTGTTTTCCTATAGCTAGTTGCAAAGTGTCAGGCAGCAGCAGGGACCTATGAAATCTGCTAGAAGTTCCTGCAGTTAATGCTGTTTCTCTGAATCCAAACATTTGGACATTTGTCTGCTGCTCCTCTGTTCTTCACCAGGAAATGTTTGGGGTTGTGGGGGCTGCATCAGAGAAAAGGGGTAAGCAATTTTGGTCATTAGAAAATTGCAATGATTAAAAAAGAGAGAGAGTTATATCATCATGATTCACCAAAATGCTGCAGCCTGTATGCAATCTCTACATAACTCTGGGGCATCTATAGTTATTTCTACATGGAGGTATGTACCAAGAGATGGTTTTGATTCAGATTCTCCATATCATATAAAACACCAAACACTAAAGAAATAAATATTTGCCCTAAATGGAAGTGACACAATATTTCAACAGCAGCAAAAATCCCTGATTAATGTTATAAATTTGAAAGAGACAAGATATGGATAAATGTGCTGATATGTTGTCATCCGCCCCCCAATGTACCTTATAACTGAAATTAGAATTTCACTAGAGAAATTTTCACTATTGAACTACATACAAGTTGTACTTGTTGCTGTGTGCCTTCAAGCCATTTCTACTTATGGTGACCCTAAGGGAATCCTAACAAGAGGTTTTCTTGGCAAGATTTACTCAAAGGTTTGCCTTTGCCTGGGAATGAGAGAGTGTGACTTGCCAAAGGTCACTCAGTGGATTTCCACAGCTGAGCGGGGATTCGAATCCTGGTCTCCAGAGTCGTAGTAAAACACTCAAACCGTACACCACACTGGCTTTTACATACAAGTTATAAGGAGATGAAAATAAATAAAAAACACAATTATTTGTTTATTGTTTATGGAATTGTGAAAGAAAAAATGGAAGATAAGCTTTCCTTAGATTTTCCCCATACACATTTATAAAAACAAAATGAAATAAAAACCTTATCCAACACAAATCATTTTTGAGCTGGTCCTTTCTTCTTGAAGGGATTAATTATACTAAGGGAAGAAGCAGACATTGAAAAGTTTGGAATTAATTCAGACAAACACAGAGAGGATCAAACGATTCCCCAGTTTGCTTTGAATTTTATCCAAACTGTAATATCAAATTTATAAGAACATTGCTCATTTGAATTGTGGACTGTACATAAATCAATGCATTCTTTTTTTATTCTTGTATGACTTTTATGCTCTCTTTCTTTGGATCAGAAGAGAAAACAACAGAAGTCCTTCCTTTTTTGCTAGTGTGCTAAGGACTAAGATAGTGGGAGGTTTTTGTGAGAACTGAGATAAAATAGAACCATGGGTATCGTAGTTCACTGGGAAATAGCATCCCGAGTATAATAGGATTGGACAGGTCTAGATCTAAGCTAGAATTTGGAATTCAGGTCAACCACACAGGAGACCTAACTGATTTCACAAATGCTCTCCAACTCCTCCTCTTGCCATCCTTGTCTTCCAATCTCTTTCCAAAAGAACTGAAAACCTAACATGTCTAACTAGACAGTTCCCTGGTATCCTACGATCTTTACTTGGTATCCACTCCCTTGCTAAGTCCTGAGCTGTTAGTAGCTTATGCTACTGGCTTCTCTCCACTTCTGCCCTCCAGAAGCCTCTCCTATTTTACCCTCCCATTGGCTAACAGAACACACATGGGAGACAGGGCTAATGGGGTCTCTCTGCCTTCTCACCTTCCTTTGGCTAGCTAAAAGAATCCTGTAGAATATCAGAGCCAATTGGGTTTCTCCACTATCATATCTCCCTTTGACTAACATGAATAATGAGCCTTACTTATCTCCCCTGAGTTAATTCTTCCTATAACTTGATCTCAAAGGCCTGCAAGGTCAACACATACTTAAATGTTTTGCAATTTAAAAAAAAATGATTGTGGGTTTTTTTTATTAAAAAAACACGATTGCTCTGTTGCATTGTCAGTTGTGAAATGAAAATGTTATTATTTGATAGGTTTACTTTTAACTCAGAGACTAAGATCTTGTCTGCACTGATCATAAGTGCAGGGCCAGTCAGGAGCATTATGCACTAGAAATGGACCCAGATTGGCTAGCTGCAAATATCAGTTGCACCCAGTGTGATGGTGCAGCATTGTTCTCACGAGACAGCTGGGCCAACACCACACTGGTACAAATAGTCCATTTCCTTCCACCATGACCATGGAGTTGCCACCACCACTTCCATACCTTGCAGGAGCTCTTTGGACAAGCCAACCAGTTCTTGTCCATGCTGCCACTTCTTCTGAGAGGGGGCTCACCCTCTCAGAAAAGAGGATAGAGAGAGCTCTCCCCTGATCACATGGTGGAGGCCTCTTCAATCACCCATTGGAGGTCCCCATCTTGATTGGGGTCCTCTACACTCTTTTTTCATTGGTCACATGGGTGATCCCACACTCAGGAGAAGCAGCAATAAGCTGGGCAGCCTGTCCATAGAGCTCCTACAGGTATAGAAGAGGTGGCAGCAGTGGCTCCAGGGATATGCCATTCCCTTTCCCTATGATGCTATGCATGAGGAAGGCAAATGGCATGACACCTGGCATGTGAATAATGGGCTGGTCCAATTTGGGCCAAATCCAGCTGTTGTCATGCCAGAAAACTCTATGCTAACACTGCATTTTCCTATGACTTTGCTGACTCTGGGGCAAAGTCACGTTAATGGGGTATTTCACTGGAAGTTGCAGTGCACCAGTTTTGGGGTGAGACCAGGGTTTTTCACTCATGCAAACAAGGCCAAATATTCCAGTAAACCTTTCAGCACATGAATATATAAGAATAGTAAACTTGGTGTTTTCAAATATACTGAAGCTGTGATACAATAGTCCATTATAAATTATTTTATTATTATTATTATTATTATCACCCCTAATATACAGTGGATTCTACATTTGTTCTAGTTAAACAGCATCTACCCTTTGGGACCAAATTCCCATATGCCAGATCCAAAGTACAACCTAGTCATGGTAATGTATGGCCAGGGTTGTAGCAAGGAGGTCAGAATGAAAGCATTATCCGCACATGAGAATTTTTCCTTCAGTCTTAAAACGTCTAGCATTGTAGTCACTGAAAACTTCAACTGAGCATTGATAAATACAGAAAACTGTGAATTTTATTCCAAAGAAAAAGGGCAGGTAAAGATCCCAAGGGAATGTGACCACATCAAATGCATGAGTTCCGGATGTGAATAATTTCTCTCGGTTTGTGCCTTCCTTCTCTGCAAAGCAGAGTTTGTGCCTTAAAGTGTTTTTGTTTTCCATTTAATGAGCCAGCGAATAGGTAAGGGTAATAAAAATGTAGTCCTCACTCCATGCCATTTTCAGGCCCACTAAAACATGTGTTCTGGATGGCTCTAATTTTCCTCTTCCTAAGCCATTTGATGGACATGTGCTATATCTAGCCACCCTTGCCCCAATTCATCCTGTCACACAACAGGAAAATGGTCACCTAAATCCACCATGTATTCAAGTGGTGAAGAAAGTGGTTATTTTAAAAATATCACAAAAGAACTATATCTGCTAAATAAGGAATTTGTTAGGAGACAGTAATGCCTAGATATTTGTGTGAATACATAAAACATTATTTAAGCTGTAATTGTATACTGTTGTTGTTGTTGTGTACCTGCAAGTCATTTCCGATGTATAGAGACTCTAAGGCAAACTTATTATGGGGTTTTCTTGGCAAGATTTGTTCAGAGGGGGTTTGCCAATGCCTTCCTCTGAGGATGATGAGAGAGTGTGACTTGCCCAAATTTACCCATGGGATTTCCACAGCCAAGCAGAGATTTGAACCCTGATCTCCAAAATCCTAGTTCAGCATTCAGACCGCTACACCACACTGGCTCTAACTGCATACATATGTTTCCGGAAATAAGGCCCACTGAATTCAATGCAACTTTTGAGTAGGCGTGAACAGAACTGTGTAACTAAGGAGCTAAACAGACCGGCTTGAAGCATGAGCATTGGACAGCATAGGGACATGATGTTTGGATGATGCACAACATGACGCTGCCCCCATGCTGGTGTCACGCCAACCATCCGCATGGCGGGTAGCATCACGTCACTCCTTTGGTGTGCTGCTTAGAGGATACATGCCAAAAGGAGTGCCGGAAAGTGGCATTTCTTTTAGAGCTGGCAAAGCGCCATATTGGGGCTGTAGTGTGCGGTTGCCACAGCCCCAATCCAGCGCTAAAAAGGGTGGTGCAGAGCTGCTCCTTTGGGATGGTCTGTTTTGCCCCTAACCTGTTGACTTCTATCCTACTTGGATTGGTAATGAAGTTTTTCACATAGTCACTTTTAGTAATAAGATTACTTGGTCTCATTTTAGAACACACCAATATCAATTTTAGGGCCCGTATAGAAAGACCAAAATAAAGCCACTTCGGGTCACTTTGGAGGTATGCTGTTTAAATGACACACACATCATAAGAGGCCAGAAGCTGCGCCAGTCCTTAGGATACATGCATCATTTAAAAAGCATACAGTGGACCCTTGTTATACGCTGGGTTTTGGTTCCAAGATCCCCTGTATAATAAAATCTGTGTATGCTCAACTCCCATTAAATATAATGACATAGCAAAATGGTGTCCCTTATAAAAAATGGAAAACCAAGGTTTGATATTTGAAATTTATACTTTGTTTGAACATTTTCAAACCGTGGATGCTTGAATCCATGTATAAGAAATATGTGTATAAGAAAGGTCGACTGTACTTCCAAAGTGACCTGAAGCAGCTTTATTTTGGTCTGTCTGTACGGGCTCTTATTTTTGTCAAAATGTTTGGATCCAGGACCTAATAGAATTGAAGTCATACAGTTTCAATTTAGCTAACTCTGCAAAAACTAGCATTTCTTCATTCATTGATTAATTTGTTCTTTGTTGGGTCAATACATCTTTGAATTGCAAGTAGTATTTAATTTATCCTTTATTTTAGAAGATATATTTAAGATGGACAAACAATTACTTGGCTGAAATGTACTAATAACATGATGATAACTATTTCTGAGCAATTTCTGTTCAACTCAAGACATAGGAACTAAACAGGAGCTCCTTTTAGCGCTGGATCAGGGCTGCAGCAACTACATGCTGCGGCCCCAATCTGGCCTTTACCCAATGCTAAAAGGAATGGCAAAATACCTGATGCTAAAAGTAATGGGGATAAGGCAGCTTTGCTGCCGGGGTGACACTTTCTGGTGCTCTTTTTGGCACTGTGTCATCTGGATGAAGCACCAAAGGAACACTGTCATGCCATCCGCCACACAGTTGGGCACAATGCATGACGGTGGCATCAGGGCATGTGCCACACCTCCACTCTGTATAACACCAGTCTATACAGCCTTTTAGTGAGAGTTTTATTGTGCTTCTAGCTTGGAAGAGGAGAAAAGGAGGCACCTGTGTCGGCTCCTGGGGCGTTGGCCTGGCAGGTGGTTCTGGAAACCGTTTTTGCCTCCTTTGAACTTTGATCTGTTATAAATTTTTTAAAATAAATTGTGATAAATTGTAGTTTTGATGTTTATTATGTTACATGGATTATAGTTTTTGACATATTGTAATTGCTATTTTTATGTTTTCTCTATCAGGTATTATGGTATGTTTATATTTAATTTGGTTAATATTGTTTTGATGTGGACTTGTGCTGAGGGGTTGGGGAAAGGATTTTCTTTGAACCTTGTTTGCCTTGTAACGTTCTTATGTTTCCCTATTGATTGCCACTGTATTGATATTGCTTATTGTTATTGTCTGCTTCATATCACTGGGGGGCTAGGAAGGGATTAGTTTGTTTTTTTATTGTATTTTTATTGTACTTCCACTGTTGTTAGCCACCTGGATTCCTTGTTGATTGGGCAGGATAAAAATAAATTATTATTATTATGATGATGATGATGATGATGATGATGATGATGATGATGTTCCAAAAAGTCAGCTAATGCTAAATATACCATGTCACTCTGCGGAGGCCGTTCCCATGCCTCCCCAACTTTCTCTAATCCACCAGCTGACCTTTAGAAATCACCAAAATACACGACAGCCCGCAGTAGTGTACGTATATCACTTATTTTATTAGTGCATATTGACTCAGTGGTTAAGATTGCAGTGAATAACTTGGATTCACAGGGAGCTCTGAATTCACATATCCCTTCCTTTCTCCCTCCTTGCAAAGTTCCGATAAATACAAGTACAAGGATGAATCTGTGTCTAGTAGGAAATGATCTGAAGCTGAGGGCTTCTTTTTCCCATTTGGGGGTCTTTCTCCCCTACGCACCTTAAGCCAAGCAAAACGAAACATAAACCTAATGTAATTTGCATACGTTACTCATTTTTTTCCTTGGGGAAACCCCACAAAAGGGCAGCCATCTGTCCTGACTCAAGTAATTCAATTCACAGTCCTTTTTCACTGAGTGTCTCTTGTCACTTAGATGAGAAGTCTAAGATAGTGTTGCATTTTCACACAATAATCAGCAAAAGGCCTTTGTCTTGTCAGTAAACAGTATGAGAGTAAGAGAAGATGGAAGCCTCAACCTGAAGCCAGCTGGGCTGACATGGTATAATGAATCACGGAGGTCTATTTTGCAGTTTGTAGCTTATTGTAATATTTATTGTCTTCTCCAAAGACATTAACCCATTATATTTAGTTTTCCCTAAATATAAGCAATATGTTAAACTGAGAGCAGGTGGAAACAGGAAACTATTTTGAAATTCTTTTATACACGATCTTGGACATTATATTTTGTATGGCAAGTGAAACAAGGGATTTAATAATGTCCCCAATCTTTTCTGTGCCACTGAAATGCATTGTAGGCAATTTATGGCACACTTTTGGTAATCTGTACTAGTAATTACAATCATTTTAACGTTATTGATTCCTTTTGTTCTGACTTCAACAAATCTTTATAGCTTTGTGTTGTTTTTGCTAGCATTACATTTCTGCAGTAACATAACATGGCAAGAACTAAGGATTTCACTTGCCACCCCAGGTACAATTATATGAGATTATAAAAATACATATACATTTGTATTTATTGTGTAGCCCCTTAGTTTAGTTTCTTTAATAGTGTTACATATAAAAAGTTAAATTGTATATGACATACTTGACAAATATCAAAGGTATATTTATTAACCATTTGATACAAAATATTTATTAGATTATACAATGGGCACTCGGTATCTGTGGGGGATCCAACTGGACCCCCCCCCCCCAGCGGATAGCAAAATCCGTGGATGCTCAAATCCCATTGTTCTCAGTGTGGCGAGGTCACATGGCCGTGCCACCATTAGGGTCAATGGGACTTCACCTAATGCATCCTCCCTCCCTCCCTCCTTGCTTTCACCTGAGGTGCCAGCAGCTGGCAGCAAGGACCCTCTGCTGCCACAACTGCCGCCGCCACCACTTTTTCTTCCTCCTCCTGTCTCCTTCATCCTCTTCCTTTTGCTCCTTCCTCACACTCCCTCCTCTTCCTCCTTGATTTCTTTTCCTTTTTCTTTCTCCTCCTCCCATCTCATTTTGCCTCTTCCTCCTCCACAGCTTCCTCCTGCCTCTTCCTTCTTTCTCCTATCCCCTTCCCCCTCTTCCTCCTGTCCCCTCCTCCTCCTCCTCTTCTTTCATGGTTTCTTCCTCTTTTTCTCACTTCCTCCCATCTCTTCTTCCTCCTGCCTCCTTCACCTTCTTCCTCCCGCTCCTTCTTCCTCTTCTGTGACTTCTTCTTCCTCCTCCTCCTCCGCCACAATGCAGGCTTGCCATCTGCAGATACTTAAATCTGTGGATGGCAAGTCTGTGGATGCAATTGTTTTAGAGACCCAGCATGGTGTAGAGATTTGAGTGTTGGAATAGGATACTGGGAGTCCAGGGTCTGAATCCCCACTCAGCCATGGAAACATGCTGGGTGATCCTGGTAAGTCTCACTTTCTCAGCCTTAAAGGAAGGCAAAGATAAACCCCTTCTGAACAAATTCTGCCAAGAAAATCCTGTGGTAGGTTCATCTGAGGGTTACTGTTAAAGTCAGAAATGACTTGAAGATACACAACAAAAATTTTTTACTTATTTTTCCCCATGACATCCCTCTATTGCTTTAATCCTTGACTTCACCACAACCACAAGTCTTCTTTCCCCACATACCACTTACTATTACCAAAAATTACATTTTCTACCACATACTTTAGTAAAAAAGATGGGAAAGGGTATATAATTTTCTGAGTCTTTACCTCTTTTGTGAACTTGTAATTCCTCTTTGTTAGGTTCAGTTTCAATCTCTCTGTAATTAAATGACAAACCATATTATCTAATAGTTATCCACAGTCTCAGCGAGATCTCCGGATGATTTTTATGTTGTCCATTCACAGAACTGCTATAGGTTCAGTTTCAGTACTTAACCAGTCTGGGGAATATTTAATATTTTAATTGGTTTATTAAAATATTTAAAACCCTGTCCTATAAAAATCTCAAAAAGGCATACAATAAAATGAACTTTTAAGTGTTTAAAATAATTTAATACAGTAAGGTTGACTTAAACAAACTAAAAATATATGAAATAACTCCATCGTTTAAAACAAGACTGTTTAAAACCAGTTCAAATAGTCTGAAAGAATCGAAAAGCATGTGTATGTGCAGGTTTGGATCAAATGTATTATCTTCCAAAGTCGTTAGTGAGAAGCCATGTTTTTAATTAGCACCAATATGACACTGTATTAACCCCAACTGGGCCTTGGGGAAGGGTCCACAACTGGAGTGGTACTGCAGAGAAGGCTCTCTTTCTCCTTATCCCACAATGTATTGGACCCACCAATTGCCTTGAGTAGCCAGGGTGGTGTAGTGGTTTGAGTGTTGGACTGGGTTATTGGGAGATGAGGGTCCAAATCCCTGCTTGGCTATAGAAACCCCTCAGGCTTACCATATTGCCTCACATTCAGTGGAAGGCAAGGGCTAATATCCTTGGAAATAATTCTACCAAGAAAACCCTATAAGAAGTCTGCTTTAGAGTCCGATAAGTCCAAAATGATATGAAAGTGTACAACAACAATTGCCTTGAAAAAAGGCAGTTTTTAGGCCAGTGCTGGTGTGCCAAAAAATTGATTATCAAATATATTCCTTTCTTGGTTAAGACTGAGTGCGGTGGTGGCTAAACAACTTCTGGCATCCCTAAAATGTGAAAAATACAGTAGAACATCAGAAGCAAAACAAGTCCATAAAGACCACCTAAGATGCTCACAGATATGTTTGACTCATCTCAGACTTCTTTTATTTCTTATATTCTCGTGTTTGCCCAGAGAGCCTGTGTTCCTAGGAAGAATAAAAAAATGAAACAAAATGAAATAATAATAATAATAATGATAATAATAATAATCTTTCTCAGGATAGTTTCTTTAGATTTTGTACTTCGAAGATTTCAAAATTTAAAAAAGCAGTTGTTCATCACAAGGAGAAACTGTCTGTGGGGGGAAAGTGTTCTATGAAAACAGGTTGTCCATTTGTCTTTGGGGACAGAACAATTTCTATTTTGTGTCCCACTTTGGGAGAAAGAGAAGACATAAATTAAACAAAAAATAGATAGATTAGATAGATAGATAGATAGATAGATAGATAGATAGATAGATAGATAGATAAGCAGGCAGACAGAGACAGAGACAGATGGCTTCTCAACTCCAGGAGTTCCTGGATGAGATAGATTATCCATTTCTGTCTGGTTTCAGGCCTGGTTAAGGGACAAGAAACACAACAGGGTGTGTGTGTCCCTGCTGGTTTTGCTGGACCCCCCCCCAGCAGCTTTCGATACCATTGACAATGGTATCCTTCTAAGACATCTCTCTGGGATAGTGCATGGAAGTACTATTTTACAGTGGCTCCATTCCTTCTTTGAGGAGTGCTCTTAGAGTGTGGTGCTGGGAGATTCCTATTCAGCTCTTTGGCCATTGGCCTGCAGAGTCCTTCAGTATTCAGTCTTATCCCCATGTTATTTAATATCTATATGAAATTACAGAGAAAGGTTGTCTGGAGACTGGGGGTCAGGTGTCATCAGATCAATGAAAATGGAATGGATCTGTATATATTAATGGTGAACTCATTCAAAGAATGCTGATACATATGTAGCCAAACTGACAACACTCCTGCAGAAGGCACTTTGGGGAATCCCAAGGTTTTAGGGATGTAAAACTTCACCAAGTTTCTCCTTTAAGGTAGCAACAAATAATATTAGCAATTTTTCTTGATGCAAGAAAGTGTTTGAAAAGTATACAGTTTCTGAAGTCCATTCATAATTTGCGACTTATTAGGCACAAAATTTGCACATGGCTACTTTGCACAGAAGACAACATTTTCCACATGGAAAATAATATTTCAATGCAGAAATATTAATTTTCTGCACAAAAAAATGCTGTTTCCTGTTGAGAAAATGCTGGGGAGGGGTGTTCCTGCACAAAACAAGTGAATTTTGCACAGAATAATTTTTAAACTGCCAAGATTCTCCTCAGTCCAGGATTCTTCGGATTATTGTTTCTTGCCACACATCGCCAAAAGCTTTTTGATCATTTTTGAATATTCTTTACACCCCCATTTGAAGGTCTACAGAGGCAAAACAATCTTAATGTATAAAATAATTTAAAGGGGGGTTCCTTCACCCCTCAAAAACAGTCCAATGAGAAATGCAGGTAGTAAATGGCCACAGAATGATGCCTGAATGTTTTGTGCTGGTTGAGACAGAATCCTGAATCCTATTGTTAATCCCAACTGGCCCTACTGAAGGAATTGGGTTTACCCATGGGTTGGCTAACCATAGAACAATTGATTCAGTGGTCTATTCTCGTTAAGATCAACCAATGCGTTTTGGAGTTCAGTGGCCATAGACAGAGTTAGAAAAAGTTGCCATTTTGGACTACAATTGCCAGAAGGCCTCAGCTTGAATAGCCACATAGTTTTGCGGATTTTGAGTCCTGTAGTTCTAACAGAAACTTTTCAAAGTTTCTCAGAAATGACTGGCTGGTGGGCTGAGAACCTGAATAAGAGCACTGCACACTGCAATTGCAAACAAAATAGAACTAAATGAAAGAACTAGTTGAAGGAGAAAAAGAATGTCTACAAAACCAAGGAATCTATAATTTAGACTAAAATACATTTAACAAAAAGCCAAAAAGTGACACTTTGCATTTTCTTATATATAAACAGGAAGTGATGAATCAAATGAAATAATTAATACAAAATAAGTACTAAATTTAAAAAATAAATGGTTAAAGTTCAGCATTGCTAATATAGTCAGCCCTCTGCATGCACAGATTCTTTATCTATCTATTCAAAGATCCACGGCTTGAAAATATGGATAGATTTGCTATTTGGAATGAGTGTGTGTGTGTGTGTGTGTGTGTGTGTTCCAAATAGCAAACCTTGATTTTATCATTTTATATAAGGGACATCATTTTACTATCCATTGTATTTAGTGGAACTTGAGCATCCATAGACTTTGATATCCATGGGGGGGGGGGGGTCCTGGATCCAAACCCCAGCAGATACCAAGGGTCTACTATATGGAAGAAGCAAAATAAACAGAGAATGGACAATGTATAGAAATAATTACAAGTAAATTGGTATTTAAAAGTATTCCAGAATCCTTATTAGGTTTTCTTGATTCAAGCATAGAATCATAGATCTAGGAGAGACCATAAAGGTCATCATCCAATCCCCTGCCATGAAATAATACACAATCAAAGCACTTCCAACAGATGGCCATCCAAACTCTATTAAAAAACCTCCAAAGGAAGAGACTCCACCACATTTTAAGGCAACATGTTCCACTGTTGGACAGCTCTTACTTTCAGAAAGTCTTCCTAATGTTGAGGTGGAATCTCTTTTCCTGTAGCTTGAATCCATTGCTCCATGTCCTATTCTCTGGGGAAGCAGAAAACAAGTTTGAGCCATCTTCAATATGGCATCTGTTCTAATATTTAAGCATGGCTATCATATCACCTCTTAATCTTCTCTTCCCCAAGCTAAATATACCCAAGACCCTAAGCTGTTCCTTATAAGGCATGATTTCCAGACCATGAACCACAAAAGGGCTGCATGCAACCCACAGACCTCATGGTTCTTACCTCTGACTCAGCAGAAGAGGTAACATATGTATTTCTATATAAATAGATTATTACATTATATTGTTGCACTCTTTTGTTTTGTACACCGCTTTGATCAATGCGGAAAAGCGGTATAGAAATAATAATAATAATAATAATAATAATAATTATTATTATTATTATTTAGAAAGAAATGCTTCAATAGGCCTATTTCTTGGTATTTTCACTTTAACTTATTCTTACATGAAATCCATCTTTGAATTGTTTTTCATCATATATGTTATTCTTTCCACCCCCTTATGTTTTCTTTTAGCAAATGTACAAAGTGCATGATCCTAAAAGGCAGGGTCCAAAGACCATGTCTCAGAAAACACTGACATCCTTGCATCTTCTGTGGTCAGTAGGTATTTAAGTCTGGGCAGCTTATGTGCAAAGCTTTGTGGATTTGAGGAAAGATGAAACTGAAAATATTTGTTTTTCTTATGTGGGAAGAGTTTGTGAAAGTTCACTGGAGATTGTTTGGAGCCATTACTAATACATGTGAAGAAGAGCCATTTCCTTCCCAAATAAAACCCTCACAAATAAGAATGTTTGCAGAAAGTTTTTATAGTAGCCAAGCTAAATTAACTTCCTTGCACTATTCCCAAACTATAAATCTAACATTCTCTTTGATTCTGGCCAGATTCTTCCAGAATTAAAGAGAAAAAAGGAGGCATCACATGTGCCGTTTTTTTTCAATGTTTGGCTTTGTGTGGAATATTCAAGAAGCCTACCTAAGCTCTTTGCTTCCTACAGTTCTTTTAAATTGGCTCCTTGGGTCATAGAAATATACATCCCACATTGCTTGTCATACTAGGCATACTGATTCTTCTGGGATCATAAATTTCCAGATTCAAAAGTGAAACTGTAGCTCAGGAGCAAGTGATATATTCAGCTTTTTTTTCCCAAAAAGAAAAGGCAAATAAGAAACCTAAGCTAAAAGAAGCTGTCATGTACCAAAATCACAGCAAGGAGATATGGTTGAGGACCCTTGGCTTTCCCAGTTCAGTTAAGTTTTTTATTAGATTATCTGAAGCTGTGTTATTTCCATCTATTGTCAAAAAAAAATTAAAGTAGTTGCCCATTTTAGCTTTTTAAAAGATACTAAGAAGTGGGGCTACTTTTTAAGGATGTGTATATTTGTGTGTCAGTGTAGCATAGTAGTTTGAGTGTTGGACTAAGACGCTGGGAGACTATGGTTAGAATCCCTGCTTGGCCATGGAAAACTGCTGGGTGACCTTAGGCAAATCCCTTTTAACAAATTCTGTCAAGGCAACCCCGTGACAGGGTCACCTTACAGTGTCCGTAAATCAGAAATGACTTGAAAACACAACAACAATAACATTTTTGGGTGACTTAAGGGAGATCATTATTGCCCTAACTCGGAAATGTAGCTGCAAGAGGTGGAAGGTCTGACCCACACCTGTGGAATTTTGGAGGATTTACACTTACGTCCTCTATAGATAGATAGATAGATAGATAGATAGATAGATAGATAGATAGATGGTAAAATTACTTTCATAAATTGGTCTTACTAGCCATCTCATATAAGCCCACACAATTAAATGACAAGACCTGAGCCTATAGTCAGATTTCTACTACTATACGTTTTATCACTTGGAAAATATCTTAACTAAAATGCCCTGTTCACACCCATTTGCCAAAGTATTATTCCAGTTCCTTAATTATTGTTGACAGCTGTAAGAAGAAAGGTCAGCAGAGGTTCACTGATACAGAATTATCTTAAGAGATTATCTTTCCACAGTTTGCTTTTTAGTTCCCTTGTGTCTTCACCTGGTCTTTTATTCTGTAGGATGTGAATAATTTTGTCCCATTTATTTTGCAATAAGCTTTGGAAAGCTTTTGCATGCCTGGAGCAACAAGCAAGAAATATGACCAGTTTTCATTTTCTTTCAAAAAGATGACAGAACAACTAAGAACTATATCTATTGGGACATTTCCAAATTCTTTACCATGTCACTTTACAGACTGTCATCTATCACTGGTTGTGAGCCAAACTGCAGGAAACTTATACAAAACACATGTGTTAATCAAATACATTGACTATAATCCCACCTCAGGGTGCCTCACATTCATACACAGACAGAAGCTCAGCCTTTTCAAATAAGTATAGACTGCAGAGCCCCTTTACACTGATGTTATCTCATGCAGACAACCTCTACAGATGGTGGAGCCTCCTTGCTTTCCTGGATATCAGCCAGGCTCTTTACTGGACACATGCTTATATATATTGTTTCTTTCTCCCAGCTAGTCTCATGGGCAGCCAGGCAGGTGCTTTCCTGGTAGCACTGAAGCTCATGCTTCCCTTGTTGTCCCCATTGTTCCTGTGGTCCTGGAGATGAAAATGGGACTCTGACAACTGCACAAGAACCTCTGTTTGAGGGGTTGCTAGCAGCTTGGGAGCCAACTAGGGGGTTGTTCCCACTACAATAAGCTCCAAATCCTGATTTGAGCTATATGGACCTAGTTCCCACTGGAAATCAATCCTGATCCTCATTTGATCAATTCCAGGGGAAATAAAGCAGAGCAAACACAAAAAGCCCAGGGGTTTTTTTTGGTAGCAGTTCTTTTGAGGTTCTTTTGAGAAGAATTGGTTCTGATGCAATTCCTAACAGTGGGAACGTCAAATCAGAATTAATTCTTTCTGAGAAGAGGGACAAATGGCAGAGGGGTGACATTTTGTCAGATCCACCATTTCCACCCCTTGCAGGGCTGCTTGTGTACTTGTGGTGTTTGTTTTTTTTAAACTACTTTGCAAGGCAAGTAGTTGCAAAATCAGTCAATTGAAAATTCTATATTATATTTTATTTGTTAAAAAAGCATTGTCCTCCCCTTCATCCTCCTCCTCTGTCCCCCCAGTGCCTGCCTTCCGTCCCCGCTTGGCTTCCCCAGCTTGGCTTCCCTGGTGTCTGCTCACTGTCCCCAGCCTTTGCTCTCTCTCCCCCCACCAGCTTGTGCTCCATTGCCAGCTTCTCCATCCCTGGCTTGAAGCAAATGGGGACAAAAAAAGAAAACTGATTCAAGTGGCAATAGATCCCCTTTTCTAGTGAGAACGAGGGATCTTTTAAAATCGGTTACAAACATGGATCAGATCCAAATCACGTCCTGTGTTATTCTGCCAGTGGGAATGAGCCCTAGGAGAACCTGCAGTACTTTCTCTGCCTCTAAGGAGACTTCAGACACCAACTATGGACATAAATGAATCTCCTCCCAGTTACTGGAATGCCCAAACTTGGGGCCACCTTCACTACTGCTTTATAATCATTCTTCAGAATACATTTTTTTAGTCTTTGACTTTTCATTCTAAGACCCAAATGCAACCAATGTTATATACATATGAATATTTGCTGGCTTCCTTTACTCTCTTGTCTCTATTGTTGTTTTCCTCAAGATTGTAAGACTGTAAGATGTTTTTGTCAAGATTGTAAGTTGATTTAGAACACTATGTGTTTGCTCCAAGAGAGCCCTTCCACCAATGAAAGAAGTCCTCCTGTTCACACAGGAGAGGAGTTGGGATCCAGCAGATATTCCATGAACAGAAGTGCCAGAAGGATGTTTGCCACTTCCTCTGTAGCCTTGGGAACCAGCCCCACACTGTTCCAATATGTTCCCTAGTCCTTTCAGCAAACTTTTTCTAGGGTTCATATTCTACAGAGGAAGAGGGGAATCAGTGGAAATTGTTTCCCACTTTTCTGTTCACAGCATCCAAGAATATTATATTCTGTGCATGCATGTATTTTTATGGTGGTATTATACAAGCTTATATGCAGTTATCAAAACAGTAAGACTAGGGAGAATTCAGCCTTCTGCAGTGGAAAACAATGCTTATTGCCTAAATGAACTGCAATGCTATCAAAGGAATATGTGATTGTAAATATTCTGGCTACTAGAAATGCAACCAATACCACCCCTGGCAGCCAAAGCTACTGTGGTAGAGACCCCTGGTACAAGTAATCCTGTCAAGTTTCCCCATATCTGGTTGCAGGATGACATGGGAGAAAAATACCCCAGAAACTGCTAAAACAGAGAGAAGGTTTTATTTGGAGGGCCCCCAATTTTCTCCCTATCCGAATAAATCTGAGCAAGAGAAGAATTCTTGTAATTAAATAAAAATCCTGCTTGCAACAAATATAAGACTTCTAGGTGTGACTTATTTTCTGGGTTTCATTCTCTGGAAGGAAAAAAACTTTGGGAGTGAAGGAAAGTTTCATAGAGGAATAGGATTCTTACTTGAGGGACAATGCCCTCATTTTGTACCTCATTCCACCCCATAGCTATATCTCTGGTTGCCAGGCTGCAGTGATGGCGAACCTATGGCACGCATGCCAAAGGTGGCACTCAGAGCCCTCTCTGTGGGCACATGTGCCATCATCCCAGCACAGAGTTTGCCAGACTTGGTTACTAGAAAGCCAGAGGGACATGGCACTTTGCAATAAATAAGTGGGGTATGGGTTGCAGTTTGGGCACTTCAGCCTCAAAAAGGTTCACCATCACTGGCATAGAGGGAGGTTTATCTAGGGCTGGTTCTGGATTGAAAGCATTTTTCAAGAATTTCTCTTTTACACTTAAGTTGAAAGGAGCACATATTAATGCTATTCTAGAAACAAAGACTATTGCATCACTTTCAAGGTTAGTCACCACCTTCTCTACCTACTACCATTTTTGGATTTGGCCCAATACCCGGGTTTATCCAAGTCCATTCTTTCTTCAAGCAAGGCATGGAAGAATTTTGTTCATAGCCCACAGATTTTCCCCAGCCAAAGTTCAGATTGACCTGTCCTTTTATAAAGCTGTGATTTCATCAGAGATAACTATATCAACTCTTTCAGATGAAAGGTTAGATGGGAAGTTGCATTCATGCTTCATTGCTGATCTGCAGGATTCAACATCTGAGACTTGTTATGAATTGTAATGGAATGTCTTTTTAGGGCATGGAGACAATATTCTCGATGAAAAATGGCATCCTGTTATAAAGGGCAGACATGTTGTCAGTGTTTCATCAGTCTTTGCTGTCTTGTGTGGTTTGCTAAATGAGCTCTTTCTCTTCTTGACTATTGCAGACGGAAATAGTTAGAAGTTGTCTGTAAATATCACAAACTATACACATAGCTACATTTGAAATGGCAGAATGTGAGCAGAAATGGGAGAGTAGATAACATTTTTTAAAAGTGACCTTTTCTTACAAATAGAAAAATGTCTTTAAGAAAGTATGTTTTGTGGTGGGTGGACCCATTTATGAGGTAGTTTTATTGGAGGAGCCATATGTTTGGCTTGTATTCATGCCATTATGTACTTGCTACTTGCTATCATGTGAATAAACATATAAATGAAGCACAATTGCTTTTAACACCAATTTAGCATGCCTTTCACAGGAAAGTCTAATCCAAGTTTACCAAGAAGTGATCATTTTGGTTAAAATGGGCTAAAATTAACATACCACAGAATAGCGGGTAAGCCATCATCACTATTTCCCTTCATCTTCTTCTTAGCAAGCAGAATTTACTGCGATGTTTTCTATTGTTTCCAGATGACAGAACAATGTTGTTGAAAACTATGGGAAAATACATTTGTATAAATGGGCTCTCTGCCAATTAAATAATTTGGAATAAGTGAACAGGGGACTCTATGTTATATCATTATTGATTACAATGGAAAGGATTTTAGAATTTGATCTTATTTTTGAATTTTATTGTATTTTCTTTGTACTTTAATTGCTGTAACCTGTCCAGATTCCTTGTGATTGGACGGGCTATAAATAATAATAATAAATTTTATTATTATTAAAACCCAGAATCATTCTTTGAAGGAATTATCTGATACATGGGTTGCTGAAAAAATGGAGGAGGACATGTTCATTTGCTCAGTGGCCATAGTCTAACACCTGAATCCTGTCTCGGTGAAACATTGTTTTCCCTCTCCCCATGTTTAAAAATCTCAGATCCCTTGTGAGAAGGGGTAAATCAGACAAAGAGTAGACTTTCCTCACTGAGGATATTAAGACCAAGTCTTATTAATGTTGTATTATGAATTGGGTTTAATCAGTAGATTTCCTTATAAAGATCCCATCATAAAAAATAATGTGATACAAATCTACAGGAAACTCACAAACTTTTAATTAGTTCATTTTATCACTTCAGTGCTATTTGATGAATGTGTCTCCTAACTATCACAAATCAGATGCTCTCACACTACCTTTGCTTCTTGATCTGGCATACATTTTGTCTTCTCATTAGCTAAGCAAATTCATCTTTTCACTTTCCTGTGTTTTATTGTAAGATTGGAAAGGTCAAACATTCCTTCTGTTTGGTGATGTGAAATACATACACAAAGAGTTTCCTTTGCCCTTCATGACATTGAACCTTGATATTTTCTTTTATTCTCCTGTCCACAAATTAATGTCATGGTTAGTGGAGTCTTCTGCTCTGTATTTTCATATGCACACAAATGATACCCTCTTGGATGAATACAGATATCGCTAGGTGAATACTGAAAAGACCTTCACCTTACTTCTGCACAAGAAAAATGTTAAGGTTCCTTGTACCATTTTGTAGAATGATATGCCCATTGTTAGTTATATGAGAGCCACTTTCATGTGGTGATATATCCATGCCATAATTTATGCCAGCTGTGAAGAACTGGATATTTAAATGGTTATATATATATATTAATGTGGGAAAGAGCTGGGGAACCACTCCATATGTTTGTCTCGTGTGATTCTGGCAAGGCAAACAACTGTACTATGAAATTGCCCTTTTGTAAAGTTTGATTATGTGGAAACTTCAAATAGAAATTGATCTACAGGTCGTGTTAAAACACTCAGAGAATCAGTAAATTTGTTTTTGATGTCTGTTGTGTGCCCTGTTCTCTATGGGCTGTTAAAATATGGCTCAAGGGGAGGGAAACAGACAGTGAGATCTTGTCTAGCCACAACCCACAACCAGTAATCCATAAATCATGATAGGACTTGGCAGATTTTGTGCTTTGGCCAATGATAAAGGACTGCATGCATCCTTCCTTTGCATCTTCCTGATGAGCAGTTAGGAAAAATACACCAGATACATGGACTATGGGGCTCTAGAGATGGGCAGCAGGATGCTGTCCCTCTTTGCCCCTGATCGGTGCTGCAGCAGCCGCATGCAACAGCACTGTTCCTGGAAGGGGCATCATAAACGCTGCATCATGGAGTCATGATGCCCCTTCTGTGTATCACTGTTTGGGAACTGCACACAACGTGTGTCATCATAATAGGCACAATATGGATGGGCGCATTCCATAACGGCAGCCCAATGGTGCGGTAAGAGCTCGGAGCATGTGGACACTGAGTCCTTACTGAGCATACAGGCCAGCACAAAGTGCTAGTCTGTACAGCCCCTATCATGCAAATCTGTGTATGTTTACTCTAACCTGCTACTATAGGAGTGGGCCTGTAATCTTCATTCAGGCCTCACACTCCAAAAAAGAATATTTTCAAAAATAATGTGTGGCTTACTGTAAACTAAAAACCAAAGGGTATCCTTCCCCTGAGTTATCCAAATCTCCTCTGAAACAGATATGCCTTACAGGAACTTCTAAAATCAAAAGTATGGCATTTGGCTCTTCTTCATATGGAAGGCCATGCTACAAATGTCACTATCACTTCCACCTCATAGGTGTGGAAATTTGTTCTGTGTCATGTT
Source organism: Sceloporus undulatus (assembly GCF_019175285.1). Lineage (NCBI taxonomy): Eukaryota > Metazoa > Chordata > Lepidosauria > Squamata > Phrynosomatidae > Sceloporus > Sceloporus undulatus. Next base: position 93,548,908 of record NC_056526.1, read on the forward strand.
TTGATTGATTTCACCTATGTTCTATGCCAGTGATTCTTAACCCTTTCTTTACCATGGACCCCCTTTAAATATCTTCAATTGTAACAGAGTATCAGGACTTAAGTCAAGATTTAAAACTTTAAAATGCATCAAATATTTATTTGAAGTTGTTTATCAAGGGTCTTGAGATGTGGAGGCGAAGGGGAAATAAGTAAAATGCACACACTCTTCTTTTAATATTTTTGTTGGAATGAATCCATTCAAATTAATAAAAGCAATAATACCTGAACCAAGGACTAATGTTACTTGCTAATTTTAATTAATTAATTACTTAATGAGAAGGCTGGTGCCTCACTTACAAGTCTTGTCATACTGGGCTTAATAGATGAAATTTGTATTCTTAATCCTAACTTTACTGTTTCAAACCGTTTCCGTACTTATTTTTAGGATAAAATAGCAGAGGATGATTTTTCACACAAGTATGCCATTAGGAAAGATTTTCACAATCTTTTTTTTTTATAATTTTGTGAGCCCCAAAATTTGGAAATATGGCATGCTTGATTTCCTCAGAAGGGACATCTATATTTGTAAATTGTATCCAGTTTTGTCAAGTGTGTGTGTGTGTGTGAGAGAGAGAGAGAGAGAGAGAGAGATTTAAAAACAAACAGACAAGCACATCTGATAAGTTTTTTTCTGGACCCCAGAAGGATCAATTAAACACTAAAATGTGCACTTATTAGGTGGATTAAAAGAGAAGAGAAGTCAAAACATTGTATTAATTTAAGTTTTATTATTCTCTCTCTCTCTCTCATACACAGTCAGCAACAACATCTTCTTTTAAAAAGTCATCATTTAAAGCCAATTAACTCTCTCCACAAATCATTGTCTGACGTTTGGCAGGTATGATCCCTGCCTGAGAGGTTACGGCATGTGTACACTTCATACAATCCTGGAAAACCTATAGAAAGGTTATACCCTTTTTATTGATTTCCAATAATTGTCAATAGAAGGCATGAAGTTTGCATCCAGACACAAGTCAAATTGGACAACCTTGAACTGTGCTATCTCTATTGCATGTCCTATCTATAAGCTAAAACACTGTCTAAAACAAGCATTTGTGCTTTAGTCATTATTTTAAGATAGTAGCTGTCATTTTCTAAAAACCTTATTCTCTCCAAAAAATTTATTCTTTCCATATTATATTATAATTAAGGCATAGGCTAAGTAACACATGGAACCACTTTAGTCTTAAAATACTAGTTCCCCCTCCCACCCTAAAAAACCACAACCTTGAAAAAGATACAATAAATACATGCTAAAACAATTGCTTCACCTGCTCATTTTCTCTCAGTTTTAACCCCTTGACCCAAGAGGGAATTGATTCAGATCCTGCCAATTTGACTGATGTAATACAGCCAACCGGAACTCTCCCTTTCTATTGGATGAAGAATATATCTCAGGTCTTAAAACTTTCCCTTTTAAAAAAATCTATTTTATTTATGTGAACCTATTGCAACCTAAGCTGAATATGTGTGTTTGACTTGTGGCAGAATTCTGTACTTGAACTCTTCTCAAGTACAATAGTGATAACAGGACACAAATTGGGCGAAGCTGTTGGAACGCCAGATATGCCACTGCCATGATGGAGCACTGATTTACTACAGGTGAGGGAGCACACATCCCATAGCATTTACACCTTTAAAAAAGAGCCATCTCCCACTGATGGTGCAGGTTTATGGCCCCATACAGAGATGTGCTTTGGGTCACTTTGGAGGTATGCTGTTTAAATGATGCATGTGCCCTAAGAGTCCGGAAGCTGTGCCAAAGTTGCGTTCCAGTCCTTAGGACTGGACCATGGTTTTGGTGTGGCTTCTGGACTCCTAGGATGCATGCATAATTTAAATAGCATAGTCGGCCCTTCTTATACACTGATTTTTTTATACAAGGATTCAAGCATACACGGTTGTTCCAAAAAAGTATATATTTACCTTGGTTTTCCATTTTTTATAAGGGACACCATTTTGCTATGTCATTATATTTAATAGGACTTGAGCATACACAGATTTTGTTATACATGGGGGATCTTGGAACCAAACCCCAGCATATAACAAGGGTCCACTGTACCTCCAAAGTGACCCAAAGCAGCTTTATTTTGGCCTGTCTGTATGAGGCCTTATATCACTCTCAGACCTGCACTCTCAAATTTTCCCACTCATTGAATTCAATGAGAGGGAGGGAAATAAAAAAAATAAGCACACAGTGTTAATTATTACCCTGCCCACATTTACATATAGGGTACATGTAGCTCTTTAAATATAGTTGAGTGCAACTCCTGTTATTCCTCTGCATTGGCAGAGGTGGCTAGGACAGATGAGATGCTGCTGCAGTCCAACAATATCAGGAGTGCTACAGATTTCCCTTTGGGATAGGACATGGCATGACACAGAAGATCACCGAGTTGTGTTATGAACTGTAAGAATACCCTTGTCGTAGCTTATTACTGATTTTCTACAAGTGGGTAATAACGAAATCCTAACTGATGTAAGAAAAGTAATAGTTGTTGAAGTTGCTTAGTGAACTTTTTTTTTGAATATACACTTGAATGTTACTATACAGCTGGAAAAACAAGGTTGAAATAAAAACAGTCAACATTTTGGTTTTAAAAATTCCTATAGGCTAGTTAAACTCCTTTTTGTTTGTTTTTTCTTCAAATGTCAACAAATTTTAGATGAGGATGAGGATTTTGGCAGACTATATGGCTGATAGTACTCATAAGATTGCCATGAGGCTTCTTCTAGATAATTTATGAGTTTAATTGCTTTCTGTTCACAGGTTGTTTTTAAAAAACAAACACTAAATTGAAAAAAAAATATTTCCTATGATCCTCCACCCAGTATAAATATTTATAGCAATTTAAATCCAGACATTCCTTTCACAACAGAGTTGATTTTTTTTCACAGTGAAGTGTCTTTACATATCTTGGAGTTCCTTCACATATTATGTTATTTAGGTGTAGAAAGGTTTTATAGAACACCTAACAAACCTTTGCAAGCATGATATATTGTACAGTGAACCCGTGCCATGCATGGGCACACTATACGTGTCTTTGAGCTTACACTGAAACTGCGCTGCAATACAATGAATGGCGCGTGCGCGCCGCCGCACCTAAACACCATTATATTCAATGGGTCTCAAGCACACATGTAATTCACCTTATATGGGGGGGGGGGATCCAGAATGGATCCCCCACATAAGGCAAGGGTCCACTGTATGTATCAAAGTTTTGTCTAGGAATCAAAATTGGCAGATCTCTGTTACTTGTAAAGTCTGCAATGTTTTGCGAAATTTCACAATCTGAGCTCACATCACAGAATGTTGGAAGGGACCCCAATGGCTATCAAGTCAAACCCCTTTCATGCCAGAATGCTAAAGCATTCATGATACAGGGATACCCAAGCTCTGTCTAAAGACCTCCAATATGGGAATCTACCACACTTTGAGAAAATCTTTTCCATCTGTCTTTTCCACCACCAGGAAGTTCCTCCTAATGTTTAGGTAAAATCTCTTTTCTTGGTTCATGCTCTAGTCTATAGAGCAGCAGAAAACAAACTTGCTACATGACATCCCTTAAGAAATTTAAAAATGGCTATCATGTCACTTCTCAGTCTTCTCTTTTCCAAGCTCATGAGGCTTGTCTTCCAGACCTGACACAACACTGAATCGTACTTCATTAAGAAAAGGTTCCTTTCCAACAACAAGAAACGTCTTTCTGCAATTGAAACTTTGGATTTACTGGCAAGAGTTTTACCTTTCACTGAAAAAAAATCCACTGACTTTCTTATGCATTTATGGGCATTATCTAAATAAATGGCAAACTGACACTTTCTATGCCATCAAGTGACACCCTGAGAATATGATTCATCTTATTCACTATTGGGTATGAAAGTGTTGGAATTTTAGTAGTTTATTGCCATAATCCTCCAATCCTCCTTTGAAACAGGTGGGATGTATTTGCTGCTTCAGTGTTTTCTTCTTTGGACAGTTCTCTGTTGTACATTTTTGCTTAGAGCAAAGCCATATTGTACGTCTGGATTTAGCCCAGCCTCATCAGGCTGGTGGTTCCTTGCCAAGAACAGGAATGTTTCAGCAGGATGGTGAGCAGGGACAGAGCATGACACATTTGCTAAGCCTGTACTTTAGAGGGTTTGTTGGCAATCCAGACAGAGTGAGAAAAAAGGATGGAAAGAACAGAAAGCAATTAAGTTCTATGTAGACTAATTGCACTTGCCATAAATGCCACTTGGAACTCAATCAAAGGGAATATATAATTCCATGAGTGTGTGTGTATATACTGTCATCATTGAGATGAACCAAAGGCATTTCCTTTCATTGTTCTTAATGAGAGCATTTCTGATGTTTATTGCCACAAAAAGTGCAGAGGCAAGGCAGTGCTCACTCCCATTTCAATTCCCATGTTGACTTGTGTATTTAGCTTGACAGGATCTAGCTGTAGGAAATCCTTTCCCTTGAATCTGTTGGGTAGTTCTACCCTCAGTGTGATCTTAAACTATTTGACAGAGGTGTCAAGAGTGATCCACTTCTGTCTTGTTCTAAACTGAAAGATTTAATAGGTGTCAAAGTTTTGTCTCCCTCCTTTGGCATCAACACTTTCTTCTTCAAACCGACTTGACATCAGTGTGTCAGTGGGCATAGTCTTATTTGTAACAATTGAGAGCACAGCCTTTGGCATCCATGTCAAGTTTGCTGGTTTCTTGAGAACCATTCAGGAAAGTTTAAGATAAAGAGATTTGGGGTCCTTATCCAGAGAAAAAAGCAGGTGGTGGAATGGAACAGTGTTCCCCTTGTGGAGGCAAGTGACGCAAAACATTCCAGTTCTAGTCCAGGCTGCCACACTACAGTCGATGCATTTTCTCTGTTGATGCAGTTGTATTAATGTGGCTGCATTTATGAAGTGTTCCTAAGATGTTCAGCAGAGCTAGCAAAGAAATAGGGGCTCATGTGTCTGTTAATGAGAGCAGACAAAAGGCGGAAGTCCAAATAGGCTTCTGGTGGATCATTCCAATGAATCCAGCATACTTTTTTTTTGCAATTGACTAGCCAAATGCCATGAAAGGGTAATATTCAGCAGTCAGGGGTATTAAACCCTGGCAATTAACCCTTAAATGGCCCTTCTAGTTTCATTTTGGTTGTCATGGCTAATTTATAGACCCATCTTCCAGACTATTTTCCCCATTTTTAGATTTTTGACAGAGATTGGGGAAGCTGATTTATGTTTAGACTGTACTTCTTTTAATTCCACAGCTGGTATTGTCACGGATTCTGGAAGAAGCAATGAAAAAGGGTAACGGTGTGGCTGTTGTTGATGAAAGGTTTAAAATCCACAAAATATAAACACAATTAAACAATCAGATAAAAATAAAATCAGGTTAAAATATTTATCAGTAAAACACAGCTGTACAACAATTAACAATATCCAGTGTATTGTATAAGTTGGGCCTTATATAATCACTCATTAAATGTGTGCCCCAATAGAAAAGTCTTTGCTTGTCTACTAAAAGAAAGTGTGTCCCTGGGAAGTTTCAGACCCTGGTGGCAGCAACTGAGAAGGCCTTATTCTGTATTTCTACCACATGTACCTGTGAGGGTGGTGGGACAGAGAGAAGGGCCTCCCCAGCAGATCTCAGAGCACAGGCTAGTTCATAAGGGAGAATACAGGCCTTCAAATAACCTGGACCTGAGCTGTGTAGGGCTTCAAAGGCTGTAACCAGAAGTTTGGAATTGTGCCCAGAAACCGACCAGCAGCCAGTGGAGCTGTTGCAACAAGAAAGTCATGTGTTCCTTGTAGCCAGCGCCCATTAGTACCAACTCTGGATTATAACATAAGTCTAAATTAGTAGCCATCACTACATTTGGTATCAATGAATGCAACAAGTCACTTTGGTATCAAAGGACACAAGTCAGGATAAAGAGAAGGTGGCAGGAAAAAATAATAGCAAGGTGGATGTTTAGAAGTAAGGAATAGTCAGCTAGTCAGGACCACCCCTCAGTGTGAGAAAACTGTGCCTTCACAAGTACTTATATGAAAAGAGGCTGCTTTTGACTTAAATCAAGACTGGGGTTATGAAGGATTTTGAAACAAAGATGGCTCTGCAGATGGTTAAGGGGTCTGCCTGTCTCTATGACAGCATTGGGAGTAGAATCTGCTTTAGATGGCTGTGTCATGTTAAAGGACCTTATCGGACACATTTTTTCCTTGTTATGGGCATGGGAAGGCAATGCTCGGGGCCGTGCAAGGCTGAGAAAAAACACATTTTACTGCACACCAAAGTGTCCTCAAAATGGCCCCATTCTGGCCCCAAGTCATTCCTATTCAGTGTTGAGAAGCATCCTTTGGCTTGAATGGAAAACTCCGACCGAGGCAAAGGATGCATTTCAGCACTGAATGGGAATGGCTTGGCACAGGGCACAGGAATGGAGCCATTTTGAGGACACTTTGGTGTGCGGTAAAATGCATTTTTTTCTTGGCCTCGCGCAGAGGGGAAAAATGTGTCTGATAAGGTCCAAAGTCAAGCAAATTTCTTTGCCCCTATTAATACAATCTTATCAAACTCGTGCAAACTGAAGATTCCCCCAGTATAAGCTTTTCTATAGCCCTATTCTAGAACTCAGAGTACCCAGTTCTTGTTGTTTGCTTTGAAGTCATTTCCAGTTTATGGCAATGCTAAGGCAAACTTATCATAGAGGTGAAGTCGAAGGCTTTCATGTCTGGCATCCATAGTTTTTTGTGGGGGTTTTTTTTTTGGGCTATGTGGCCATGTTCTAGAAGAGTTTCTTCCTGTCGTTTCACCAGCATCTGTGTCTAGAATCTTCAGAGAAGGCTTGCTTGGGAAGGAGTTGCCTTTCCAGGCAAGCATTCTCTGAAGATGCCAACTACAGATGCTGGCGAAATGTCAGGAAGAAACTCTTCTAGAACATAGCCACATAGTCTGAAAAACCCACAGAAAACTATTATCATAGAGGCTTTCCTGGCAATATTATTAAGAGGGGTTTGCCTTTGTTATCCTCTGAGTTTCAGAAGGTCTGACTTGCCCAAGGTCACTCAGTAGGTTTTCATGGCTGAGCAGTTAACTGCAATTATTTTCTTTTCCCAATAGGAAAGGTAAAAACGACATTTTAGAGTTTCTCCTATCTCTCTCTCTATCTATCTATCATCTATCTATCTATCTATCTATCTATCTATCTATCTATCTATCTATCGCAGTGTAGCTGTAATGTTTTAACAGTTATGGGATATAGCTTCAATAAATGATAGAGGGGTAATGTCATTGTACTGATTTGTTCTGCTACCACATGTTCTAATGTGGATATTGAGGCAATGAAGGTATGCATGGGATATGAGTCCTTTTGTACAACAAGTCAGTAGCATCAAATTTTCTTTCACACACACACACACACACACACACACACACTTCTCCCCTTTTTATTACTTTCAGTAAAGAAAATTTCTGACAAGAAACAAGAACAAATGGATTGCAAATATATAAATAAACATAGGCACAGGATGTGGACACTGAAACTGTAGATCACTTTTTAAAAGGTGATAAAATGGAATATTAGAAAGAAGATAATTATTTTAAAAATGAAAGTTTGCTCAATCAATAAGTTAATTGTTTTAAAATGTAATTTCTCAAGCTGTGTTTCTTGCCCACTTAGCAGTTTTCAAGTGATATCTTCGCAATCCTATCCTTGGCAATTCTATTCAAATTTGGAGCCTGGGAATGTTCACTTTATGGACTCTAGGAAACTTTCCTGCAGCTTGACCAATAGCCATGTTGGCTGATAATTTCTGAGAACCTGAGTCCAACAAGTAACATTTCTAAACTCTGTCCTAGCTTCCAGTATTATCTTTTGTTCATAAGGTTACTTTTACTGTACTGTATGATACAGCAACAGTAAAAAGGAAACTTTTCCCTAACTTCCACTGTTTTATTGTCCTTGAATCCATTTGAAATCATTTCATTTCTTTTGGTTAATGGCCCCTTTAAGCATCTGGTAAAAAGGAAAATGATGTGTGCCTCATCCATATTCTGAACATTATGCTGCAAATATCATAATGGAAATATAAATGGGATCTAGCGGTGTTCTGAATCCGATTAGTATGTTTCTGCATGCAATTACATTATCGTCAGCACAAAAAGTTAACATGCTGAATTGCATTTCAAAACTCCAGACCTTTTGAGCAGTGTCATACAGGGGAATAAGAGAGGGCAAGTAAAATAACTATTAATTATTGATATGGCATTTATTTTGATATCAGTCAGAGCTACAGAAATTATACTTCAAGTCTGGAGGCATCTTGGTTTTTAATGAAGGCTGCAATTCTAACTGCTCTTACTAAGGAAAAAGGGTACAATCTTACAGGCATATGAGAATAAAACCTATTGAACTCAGTGGGGTTTCTTTCTAAGTGGAGGTGCGAAAGGTAGTGTTGTAAACTTCATTCAGTTTAACACTCATGTACAGCAATAGGGAATTTTAGACTTCAAGATTCATATTCTCTTTCAGAGTTCACACAGAATTAGACCCACAGATTAGGCATCCTATTGTATTTTTACCTGAGCAGTTGTAAACAGTCTTCCCAAATTTCAACTGCCTGCCATGTATGTCTGCTTTCTTCAAAAACAAAACAAAAGAACAAAAACGGTGAAATAACGAAATTGAAAATTGGGGTGGTTGCCCCAACAGACCTTTTGATTTCATCACTGTTGTTTCCAAATGCATCATCATTTTAATTTATTTCTGTATTTGTTTGAAATATTTATGTCTTGCCTATTGCTTAAAGTTCTTGAGGTGCCTTACAATGTACTGAAATACAGTACAATAGACAAATAACACAGAGAAGTCCTTCAGTAGCTGCCTGTGACATCTATTATGTCACATTCCTAACTGCAGGCACAGCTTTTAGGGAGAAGTAGTAGTCTTTGGAGCACCATTCCAGATCTTAGATTTTCCCACTGCCACTCTGATTTTCTGTTTCTGGGCCACATCAGGAGTCAAAGAAAGAATTGCCGTATAGATAGCAGTTGAAGTTCAAAGATGTTATTCCCTCACAGGCCTTCATCACCCAATCTCCTGCTGATGTCTTTCACACCATCGTACCAACTGCACTGACACTCATTTGACCATGAACCATGGGAGTTCCTTTAAATGTGCATTATAATGTACATCTGTTTATCAGCACTGCATTGTTTTCAATGGGATGCACAGTTTCAAAGTACAGTCCCATGAACATCAAGGTGCTACTAGTCATGCCTTTCCAGATAATGACTACAGTTAGAGCTGAGTCCAGAAACACATGGGCCTGAACAGGCAGGCCGAAACAAAGGAGAGCGACTAAAATGGTGAAGGGCCTGGAAGCCATGCCCTACGAGAAATGACTTAGGGAGCTGGGGATGTTTAGCCTGGAGAAGAGAAGTTAAGAGGTGATATGATAGCCCTGTTTAAATATTTGAAGGGAAGTCATATTGAGGAGGGAGCAAGCTTGTTTTTTGCTGCTCCAGAGACTAGGACCTGGAGCAATAGATGCAAGCTCCAGTAAAAGAGATTGCACCTCAACATTAAGAGGAAGTTCCTGACAGTAATGGCTGTTTGACAGTGGAACACACTCCCTTGGAGTGTAGTGGAGTCTCCTTCCTTGGAGGTCTTTAAGCAGAGGCTGGATGGCCATCTGTCGGGGATGCTTTGATTTGGATTTCCTGCATGGCAGGGAGTTGGACTGGATGGCCGTTGCTGTCTTTTCCAACTCTATTATTCTATGATTCTATGAAAGCTGCTTTGGGTCACTTTGGAGGTATGCTGTTTAAATGCTGCATGCGTCCTAAGAGGCCGGAAGCCACACTAAAGCCATGCTCCAGTCCTAAGGACTAGAGTGCAGCTTTGGCACAGCTTCTGGCCTCTTAAGATGTGTGTGTCATTTAAACAGCATACCTCTAAAGTGACCCAAATCAGCTTTATTTTGGCCTGTCTGTTCAGGCCCATATAGTCACTTGTATATTTCAGAAATTATTTTCCCCACATTGTTGGTGAGGCAGATGAAGTTACTCATTTTTTTTTAATTCTAAGAATCCAAATGTTTAGATACATCTCAATGTAGGAAAATCACACATGTTTGTTAGCGTAATCAGCAACATTACTTACATTGCCTCCATGAATAATCTGCTTACCAGTATATTAGAGTTTAATAATATGTTTAAACATTACAAGATTCAGCCTTAGAATGAAACATATTTTTCTTCTCATGTCAAAGGTGAATCATTTCCTTATGGCTGAAATATTGAGATGGAAGGGAAGTTCGTCTTCACAGAAGGACAAAAGACAGCTGCCCTTGAAAATGTTAGACTGGTTCTTAACAGTCTTGATCCTGATTTGGCTACATTTTATTTCTTCCACAAAACTTTTAAAATCTGCTGCAGCTGGAAAACAAACTTTCCAGTTTATTAAATGCAACATTAACTATTGCTCAGTGGAGTTTCGGCTTTCTTGCATTTAAGTGTTATTTCCAAGTTGTTTTGAAGGTATCTCAAACTGGTGGACAAGTTCAAAGCATAATTAAATAAATTAGTTGACCTCAGTATTCTGCTGTTGTAAGGAAGTTTTGTTGGTTGTTATTTCACAATGTTATGCTTTAATAGGAATGTAAAGCACCTTCAAAAACAATCTCTACATGACAGTATAAGATTACAATAAATAAACAAGAACCTCCATTTTATTTTTGTTAAAGAAAGGCAATTGTACAGCAGCTGTACCTGGTGGCCTGTTTTGTCTGTCAATGACTGATCCTTAGGAAGCCTTCAGTAATGGACAATCATTTCTTTTAACACACCTATGGGAAAATTCCTATCCTAACCAGATGTAGCTAGTGGCTGACTTAGTTCCTCAAGAATGTGTGTTGACAGGTTGTCTAAATTTTGTAGCTTTAGCTGTGAATATTCTTATCATCTGATCCTCTTTTTGGAATCCTCGTTGGTTCCTTTGGGAATCTGCAAGGGTTCAGTGAATCAATAATGTTCTCCAGTAGTGACAAATTAAATGCTGTTACTGGCAACACAGCCACAAAGCTCCCTCCAAACTCGGATATCACTACCATCTGGTTTGAGCGACTTGTTGAAATTTAAATTATCAGATTTTCCCAACATCTACTCTTGTGAGACTTTAATCTTTGACAACACCTTATATTTATTACCTGCAAAAAAAACCCAAAAAACCCTTTGTTATACATCTTACTATCTTCCAGTACAGAGAGAATGATGCAAAATGTGATCGACTAGTGCTGAATGTTGAACGTTTGACTATTTAAACATAAATAAATAAAAGGGTGGTGTAGGATTTCCTGTCTTCCCATTTTCAGTTAGAATGTATCAGCATCACAATTTTCTTTTCTTTTTTTAGATGGAGGAGTGTGAAATTTGAGATTTTTAAAAAAATGGTCAAGGGAGAGATTTGTCCATTTTGGGCTAGGGGTTTCAGTATTTCAGTCTGAAACATGAGGACTTAAATCCCTTTCTTCAGCTGTCTTTCTGGAATTGATTTAGGGTTGCCACTGCTTTTTTTTCTGGCAGACTCCTTATTTTTTAAACCTGTATGGAAGACACGTACAACAACAACAACAACATAACAACAACAACAACAACAACAACAACTTTATTACAGCCATTTGGCCAGCACAATACGTACAACATAGTCTTCTCCATAGTGTCAATAGCCTGTACCTTTTGACACTGGAAGTAGGTAAGATTTCATTTCAGTTTGTTTTTGAATAATTTGCTAAATACTTCTTTCTTCTTTATTTGGGATGAAGACGACATAACATTTCAAAATATTCAAATTATTAAAGATGCCAGCCACAGATGCTGGCAAAACGTCAGGAATAAACTCTTCTAGAACATGGCCACTTAGCCCGAAAAAAGAAAAAAACCTATTATAGTGACAATTTTTCCATCCCAATTAATATATCACACTAGTATTGTGATGTATTATGTAAGGTTTCTTCATATTAGTATTCAATAACCTGTTTGTCTGCATGGGTTTACACATCACAGCTGTGTCTGGGAAATATTAGGTTTCTATATGGAATGTGTGTGATAATCACCTGAATTATGAATTGCTACTCATACAGAACTGATAATTGTATGCTAAAGTGACAGCTGTAGTGTTACTGTAACTTACAAAGTGGCTTTTAATAATGCTTGTAGACAAATTGATCAACAAGAAGCAAATCTTTATTCCGATACATGGATCACTAGATTCTTATTAGGTACATGTTGTGAATGAAACATAGAGAAGAATGGACAGAATATTTAAAAAATAATTTGAAAATGGTTGAGAAGAAATCTGGGTTGATGATAATCTCTGCAGTGCAGGACTTATTCTATTAAAAATTGCATGTGGTTGTTTTGTGCAGAAAATAATGTATCTGCAAAATCATGAGAAATGATTTTTTTAAATGAAATCATTTTTACAAAAAAATAATAATTATGGAGCCACTCACATTCCTGTTGAATTCGTTTTGACTTAATATTGTTTTTCTGGATTAGAGTCACAAACTATGATTTCTCTTCCGTTTATCTCACAAAAGTTTACATTACCATTGTTTTCACTGTAGTATGTTTAGCAGTTGTGTAGTAATACAACAGGCATGAGATTGCAAATCCTTGTGGCCCTCGCCAGCAGTGGCAATGATGAAGAATGTTGGGACCTGCAGTCTAACAACATCTAGAAAGCTTGCTGCATAATTGCCAACCCCATTAGACAGCCATAATGTAGGGTATGCATTTTTCCAGTACTCTTCTTAAACAGCTACTCGTATCACATCCTTTTAGCTTTGGAGCCATTTTATATGAATACCCAATATTATGGTCCAATCTTCTGCTATCAATTTGCATAAGTGAACTGCCTATAAACAAGGGAACTCTTTGACCCCATTCCCACTCCCCAGACACTGAATTGTTTCCCAAGTCATTTTGTGAATTTTATAGAAACCATGTTCCCTTCCCAAATGGCTCTTAACAGACAGGGCTGTAAGAACCAAAACCTGTAGAGAAGAGACATATGATATATTAAGCTTTCCTAATCTAAGACCCTAGCAATATGGCATTGTTCTCCCTTGTTGATTTATTAGTCTTTTGCCCAGCCTTGACTGAAATGAGATGTCAAGGGATTGGTCTTTTGCTTCTGAGATTATTTCATAGTCTAATAAATGTAACCATCAAGAAGATTTTATTGAAGGACACAGACTTTCCCTTTTCTTAATTGTATATTTTTCCTCCTTTTTTATTTTTTTTTAAAGTACATGTAAGACCTTCCACTTCAGGAAATAATTTCTTCCTTATGCTTCCTCAGTTCAAACACGTATGTAGAGTGACCTTTAATGTTTATTCTGACATCCATTTTTCAGCTATTTTTTTTCTCCTTGTAGCTCTCTTCACAATGAGTATGAACAGAGTATGAGAGACAGAAAGAAGAAGGGAGGGAAGGGCAGTGGGAGAGACATCCCTGAGGAATAGGGAATAAATAAATCAGTCTTTCCATTATTGCAGAACATGGTCCATATCAGTTTGTGTGTTGAAAGTCTCCTGAACATCTGCTATAAAACCCCACTGGTTCATGATGTGACACACAGTTCACCAGAAAAAGGCTGGCTTGTTTGACCTCAGTGTTGAACCCCATGAACAGAAAGAATGTATACTTGAACATGTCTCATGTTCTCCTGTGATTCCACACTTGGAAGAAAGACTGGCAGAGTGACAAGGAGTCTTTCATACAAGCCAGTCCAACATACTGATAAACCTTGATAAGCTCATAGAAAAACCCAGGTTCTCATTAACACAGTTTGAAAACCATCAGGGCCAAATGCTGTTGCCTTCAGGTATGGAAGAAACTGTCCTGCCACCAGTGATGAAGTAAGATTCAACTGCTGGTCCAGTGAGTTTCTGTGAATCATAGAGTTGGAAGAGGCCCTATTGGACATAAGGTCCAACCTCCTGCTCAACACAGGATCTCCAGCTCTAGCAGGTAGCTGTCCAGCCTCTTGTTGACAATGTCCAGAGAAGGAGACTCCATTCCTTCTCTAGGCATTTGGTTCCATTGACAAATTGCTCTCACTGTCAAGAAGTTCTTTTTCATGTTCATTCAAAATTTCCACACCTGCACCTGACTCTACCCTTTGTGATAGCAGAGAATGCTTGTGACAATGGACTTTGTCACACGTGAGGCAAGCGTCCCCCTCCCATCATTAACCCATAATTAAATCATGTTAATCGCATCATCGGGGAAAAGATTATCAACCCCAGAGCGCTTATCCCATTCTTGTCCCATCTGTAAACAGCAATGGATGCGTCATTTGTTATTCATGGAAACTAGGCACACTGTAATCACAAGTGCTTTGAGACTTTATGGGAATTAGTTATCATGACCATAGCATTCTTCTCAAAAGAATTATTTACCATTATTGAGCACAAGAAAAAGGTTAAACACACTTAAATCTGTTTATAGATTAACTGTCACTTGTTGATAATGCACACGGTTATTGCAGAACCCAAGGTGGATGTTCCTTGTATATACAATCCCCCCCCCTTTTTTTTTTGGGTGGTAGCTGCTTCATAATGAATTTTAGTAATGTTATAGAACCATCCTAACTAAAATAGCTTCTGTCCAGAGAAGACAATTTTACTGAAAAGTTGGGAAATGTGCTTCTTCTCATTTTGAAACATGCATTTTACATCTTTGGGGCTGATGGCTAAAACAAAAAGAAAACCCCCAGCCACCTCCAAATCTAGATTGTTTTGGTATACTTCCAACAGCCTAATGAATCTTGGTCTTGTACCCGATCATCTGTAAAACAAAAAATGGCATAAAAGTGAGCAATCATCTACAGCAATTCCAGCTTTTGCTTACTACCTACAAAACATTACTACTGCAGCTCATACAAGAAAAATGTCTTCAAGCTGGAATTGCTGTGTGTCTGCATTTTCACTTCAGCAGATGGCAAAGATCAAGATTCAGTGCATTCAGGAAAATATACTTCATAATTCTCGATGAGATTTTAATTACATCAGTGTGGGCTGTGGAATCAATGTCTAAAAGAATTTCTTTGAAAATACAAAGGACAAGTTTTCCATTTTTGTTTTAAAGATTATCCTGGCTCCATGGAAACACATTGTATTATAAATTCTTGTTTTTAAGGTCATTTGTAACTGCAACAATAGCAAAAAAAAAAAATACTTCAGACATCTTGCTTATTTTCTTTCCCCTGGTTTGACAAAGCGATGCTTCATTGAAATCAACTCAAATCTACTATCATTTTATTATTTTATTTTCATATCTATTTCATCTAAAACTGATTCCCTAGATGACAACAATGTCAACTGGTGAGTTGCTTGTGTAAAAATCAATCTCAACATAGCGTCACAATAAGAACGTTCAGGTCTTCAAATGTGATATTTTATCCCAGTGAAATTGCTTCACACCTTCAGCTGTGAAATGTGTGAGAAATAAAAGATGGGTTGTGTATGTATTACCATACATTTACATTACTTCATCACGTAGTGTATAGTTAAAGTGTGGATATTTTGATGGCCAAATATAGTGAAGGCCACCAACCTGGACATCCCTAAAAGTAATAGTAAAGAAAATTCTAAGAGGATAAGGTTGTAAATTGCTGCTAATTAAGATGACTGTATACTACCTCTAGGATGAGAAGAAGTGATGCAAGAGAACACACTCAACAATGTGTTATTGTCCTTGTGTTTTGCTTGTGGACATCCAAAAAAGCTATTGTAGGAATAGAAATCTGAGCTGTTGCTATGATTTTATCCAGGTGCTTCTGTGACATTTTTACATTATTGCATTTCAAATTGGAAACAAAACAATTATGATTCCATGGACTGAACACGTGTTTCCATATACTGAAGGGTATTATTATTGTTGTGTGACTTCAAGTCATTTATGACTTATGGTGACCCTAAGGCAACTTTATCATGAGGTTTTCTTGGCATGATTTGTACAGAGGAGGTTTGCCATTGCCTTCCCCTGAGACTGAGAGCATATGAATCGCCCAAGGTTACCCAGCGGGTTTCATGGCAGAGCAGAGAATTGAATCCTGGTGTCCAGAATCATAGTCCAACACTCAAACCACTATGCAGTACTGGCTCTCTATACTAGAAGTGTACTTCAAGAGACTTTAAAAAAATAATCATCATTTTATTCTGCTTTTTCTAGCAACTCTCTACCCAAAGTGACATTTGAAGCACTTTTCTTTGGGGTTTGACGTACACAGAAAATCATATGGCAATTTCAGCAGAATACTCTAGCATCGCATTAGGTCATATACATCTTTAGCTTTTTAGTAACAGGTTTGAGAGATGTCAGATTTTGGGTGGGAGGATAAGGCAATAATGTCAGTTAATGGAGATTATGAGATGGGGTCGGGACAAGGTCGGGATCACTCTTCTCTCCTTATCCCATCCATGACAGCGATTGCACAAAAGCCTTTGATAACATAGCACTGATCCTGTCATTATCCTGTCATTGAAGTGGAATTGTATTAATGTGAACTCCTGTTAATGCAAAATGCCAGGACAATTCCACTTCAATAATGGGACAATGACAGGATCAGCACAATGTCATATGACATCATATCACTGTCACTCGCACTTCCCAGATAGAACAGTGTCTGGATAAGTGCAACGTTGTGTGAGAGTCCTTCCCATGATTGCATGGGAAGGACAGGATAAGGACGGGACAGGGACATCCTTTTCCCATTTGATAATCTCAAATGTCTGTACTTTTCAATTCACATTGCACCATGTAGTTTGCCCATGGATGTTTGGCCTGCATTGGGAATGGACCAAGTGAACAGTGAAGTTTCAACCCGTTTTCGGATAAAGCAGGATTTAGCCACTTTTTCCTGCCTATTTGCTCCTGTCCATAGTCAGCCTGTCCATTTTCATAATGCCATATAATTTTAACAACCAATCGTCCCACGAAAGGATTGGCGGCTCTTTCATAGATCATTCTAGCTGCAATTGTCATATAATACAGTATTCCTCTATAGGTCTTCTCCAAGTAATCATCTAAAAGTCCTACTAGAAATTATTCTGGATCCAACTGAAGTTTAATTTTTCAAAATATCCTCCATCAAATTATGGATTTGATGTTTTAGTTTTTAAAAAGTTTTTAGCTCTTTCACAAGTCTAACATTTATTGGGGAAAAAAATTCTTTTTTGGTATTTAAGTAATCTGGTAAACAAAGCTTCGTAGTTAAAATTTTGCCCAGTGTTCAATTTTGCCAGCCTTTAAGTTCATTTCATCCCAGTTTCTTAGTAGCCTGTCATTTTAAAAAGACATGAAATCATGTAATATACAACAACATTTTTTCCTATATGCTTTTTTGTGTGAACTTACCCCTAACAAAGATTTGTATTCAATTTTTAAAACAATGGAGACCTGCATGTCAAATATTATAAAAGGACATACATTTCAGTGCATGTATTTATCCAGAAGTGCAAATTAGTTAATTTCTCATTAAAATCTTAGCCAAATAAATTGTCCTCATTTCTAATCTTTTTAAAGTTAGAAGATATTCTGAGCAAAATATTTGAAGAATTGCAGAGGAAGACAAATGTATTTTTAAAAGAGTAATAAAACTTCTCTTGAGAGCTGGGGAGATTCACACATCCCTAATTATACATCTACTTCAGGAGCAGAAAAATATCAATTTCTACCTATGTGTGTGTTCTTAAATATGCCATATTATTTTAACAATGTAGGCATGAGACTGCCGGGATTATAAATTTGCTCTAAACCATCATTTGTAAAATGGCATTCATGTATGAATGCTCTAAACTATGATTGTAAAACGGCATTTATCTGTGTTAGAATCTAAGGGTAATGTTCCACCCCCCACCCCTTCAAGACATCTGAATAAAAGATATCTTATTGAAAATATCACCAGTCATAAGTGTTGGCAGATGTGGTCATTAACAGATAATTATCCTATTTATTTTTAGCTAATTTTGGCAGATCTCTCAAAATGTTCCTCATTTATCCTGAATTGCAACAGGGGACTTGTTTCTGACTTTGAGAAAATAAGTCTCTTTTTAAAGACTGATTAGAACAGTATTCCACCACAATTTAAATATGCAACTGTGATGGATTTAACTGTGTAAAGTTTCCATCTTATTCTAGTAGCTCATCCATAATGAGTCTCTATCCTGAAAAACATTCAAATACAGTCATCCTTCCATATTTGCGGCTTTGATATTTGCAGATTTGATTATTCACGGATTTCATTAATATGTTCTCTCTAGGACTGTCTAGGTCCTCCAGTGCAACTCTGTGGTCAACTTTAACTAAACGTTGCACTGAAAGACCATTTGTAGCTACTCCAGTACCATTCTATGGTCAGTGTATGTTGGACATTGACCACAGAGTTGCACTGGAGGACCTAGAGATTCCTAGAGAGGTGTCCTCTCAGGTAAAAACAGTGTTTTTGTTATTTGTGGTTTTTCCATATTTATGGGGGTCTTGTTCCCCTAACCCTAGCGAATATGGAGGGACAACTATACTGTTGATTTCTAATGTTTTCTCTTCCTTTCCCTTCCCTGTAAACAGAGCCTTCAAAAGAAGATTTGGAGATACAGAATCAAGAGTTGTGACTAATTACCAGTTGTCCACAAACTGGCAAATAATGGCAACTCCAAATGAAATGTATGTGACTTTTTCAGTATTCTGTAATCGTTTCCACACTGCATGAAGAAATGGGAGAATTCTACTAATTTCTTACCAAAAATGAATTGAACGGAAATGTCAGTCATCCCTACGAGAAGGTAGATCAGCCTTCATTCACAACAACCACACACACTGCAGTGCCACAATGAAATACGCAAGGAAGATTTATTCATATGTAATGAGTGCCTTGCCAGTAGCATGAATACCATGCTAAAAAGTTATAAAAAGTTCAGAAGGTAAAACACAACTATTTTCCTTTAGCTTTATTATTTTCTTTGAACATTGTGATAAGTGGGAAAGCAATTTTACAGGCCCTTGTTCTGCACATACATCTCAGAAGTTTATCGCACTGGGGTTAAAATGTTCCCCAGTGCGTTCTAACATGCCCACATGTGGGCGTGCACGGAATGTGATGGGAAAGCGATGGGGCCAAGAACCCCATTTTACTACACACTGGAACGCTGCCTTTGCTGCCAGGCATTCCAATCGTGTTCCCGTTGAGTTTCAGAGGGCGCCATTTCTGAGAATTGTTTTAAAGTATTCTCAGAAATGGTGCCCTCTGGAACTCAACGGGAACACGATTGGAATGCCCGGCAGCAAAGGCGCCATTCCAGTGTGCAGTAAAATGGGGTTCTTGGCCCCATAATGTTCCTGTCACATTCTGTGTGCGCCCGCACGCGGGCACGTTAGAACGCACTGGGGAACGTTTTAACCCCGGTGGGATAAACTTCTCTGAGTAGTCATGTTTAAAATTACTGTAAGAATGATGAGGAGGAGGAGGGGGAGGAGGAGGGGGAGGAGATTAAGCTATGAGAAGTATTTCTCACCTAAATTAAAAACCTTTTCTTTCTAACAGCTATCACAATGTGAGGATTCAGTTCAGTTATTCATTGCTTTGTAAAAATAATGTAAAAGACAATACAATCAGCCCTCCTTCCGTAGCTTTGAGCTTACGCAGAAGGCAAGACCGATTAGAAGTAAAGAGGCGTGTATGAATGCAGTCAGGGTGGCTATTTTCTCGGCCTCTCATGCCCTCCCAGAGCCTGAAGTCCTTTGTTTTCTTCATGTAATGACCCTGGAAAGTAAACCTGAGATATGGGCTGCAACCTTCCAATAATTGTCCTATCCCAGTCTTTACCAAAAGACTCATCTGTCACTCCCTCAGAGTCTGAATCATCCCCATTGCATGCCTCCCTCTGCCTCTTGCTCCCTCTCCTCCTTTTGTGCTTACTCGTGCCTTGACCATAAGAATGTGATTCTTCTGAAAAGTTGGAACTGCTAGTGTGACCAGATCTCAGGACCCCTTAAATGGGCTGTTGCCATGAGCTGGATCTTGGAGCCCTATTAAGGGCTGTCACTGAGTGACCAGCTAAAAGGAGCACTTATAAGGGCTGTTGGGTTGCCAAGTTGCTGGCTGTAGTGTCTCTGCCACCATTCATTGCTGCCACTGGTGCTGCTGAAACACCACCAATTTGCCGCTGATCCTCCACTGCTTGCTGCCAATCCTCAGTTGCTTTTTGCTGCCATTGGCTGCGGCTGCTCCTCAGAGGTTTTTTTTTTTAAAGAAAGGCATATGACAAGCATGATTTGTTGTGTCTGCAAGAAATACTGTGCATTGCTGAAAGAGAGACACTGTCTGATATGAAGAGAACACAAAACCAGGAACTTGCTTTAGCTCAGCCTCCAGAAATGATACTTGTGAAGAGGGCTGAGGCATCTGTTTTACAGACACAGAAAAATGTTTTCTGCTGAAAGTAGTTTACATACTCAGCTTTAAAAGGATGTCTCTCTCCCTCCATGTGTGTGTGTGCATATCAGGCTACTCTGAAATATTCCAGATGCTTTCATTCCATTTTTTTTTTTTAAAAGAAACATTCAAGGATTATCTCTCCATCCATTTGGTCTGTTTTGAGTGGAGTTGCAAAACTGGCCTGCAATGCTAGCAGAGGGCAAGGCTCTACCAGTTCTTAGACCATGCAAGCTCAGCATCTGTTTGCAACCCTAGTTCAAGACCTCATGTTTGTATTCATATGATCTCTGACAATGGGTAGAAAAAGTACTGGCTTTCTCTATAAGCATGCAGCTAATGGCAGTACACTGGCAAATGGATAGAATGCTCTCTACATGATCTCTTGTCTCATATTTTCCTGATTTTGATGTACTGTATACAGGTATATTCATGTATAAGACTAGAAATTCGGGTTAAAAATTGACCTAAAAACCTCAGATGATTTATCCATGGGTCAGTGTAAGTACTTCACTTCAACTCTTTTTTTAAAAGGACTCATCTCCTGGTGAAATGCAAGAGCATAAGCTGTCCTGGAAACATTGACCATTCTTTACTCTCTCATCCATCCAACCCTAGTATGAGCACAAATAGTTATGCATGCTGGAATTTCATTCTTAGGCATTGTTTTCCCTTGCTTCGTTCTTTACATCCTTTGTTACATGCCCCTAAGTTTTACCCTCAACTTATCCACAGATCATGCCAAAATCCATCATTTTGGCTCCAAAATGCACCCTCAACTTATACACGAGGTCAACCTATAGTCGAGGATATCCGGTATTGGCATTAGCCCTAGTCATGTCACTTGCCTGTCTGGTGGAATGGAATGGGACTTTACGAATTCCACTTAATTTGGTTGGCTGGTTGGATGGTTTCATTGGGATGTAGGACAAGATGGGACATGTACCAATAATAATAATAATAATAATAATAATAATAATAATAATAATAGGATTTATTTATATGCCGCCCAATCACTGGGAATCCTGGCGGCTTACAACAGAGGGGATAATAGACGGTTCCTTGCCCTCAGGCTTACAATCTAAAGAGACATGACACAAAAGGAGAAGGGAATGGTGTGGGGAGGGGATCAGGTCCAGCATTCTCCTCTCCCTCTGAGGCCTGGACCAAGGCAGATGGACTGGGGGAGGGCTCTTCTTCTTCAGGCTAGCCCTGGTGGAGCTGGGCCTCCCTGGTCAACTCCCTCATAGGCCAGAAAATAACAGTTATGGAAGGAGGAGTCTCTTCTTCCAGGCTAGCCCTGATGGAGCTGGGCCTGCCTGGTCAACTCCCTCACAGGCTGGAGGAGGAAATAATGGCCATCAAAATCAAAAGGACCTACTTCTTAATGTAATCAGCTGGAAATCACAGAGAAAAGCATTGAACTGGATGTATTATGTCTGTGGGTGAGTTTTGGGCAGTGTGCAGTATATTAAAAAAAAAAATCAAAATTTGCTTGTCTTGACTCCATTCCTAGAGGAAAGAATCAGGACATATGCCAGATACTTTCCTCTAGCATGATGTGGTTGGCACAAAGGAGATGGCAGATTGCAATGAGAGTGTAGCCAGGCCAGGGATGAGGAAGGGAGGGTTGATTGGGCAACCTAAAGAAGAGAAGGGCAGAAGGACCCAGAGGAAGGGGGCAGGCAGGAGGTAATGCCCCAGGAGGAAGATATAAGAGAGAAGGGACAGGCGGGGGAGGAGTGGCAAACGCGGAAGACTGGGGCGTGCAAAGGCAGCCGTGGGAGGGAGAGACAGGGTGGTCGGGAGCCCTGGAAGAGCTACAAGGATACCATGGACTGTTAAGAGTAGGCTCGCACGCTACGGTAATTTTGCCGGACACCAGGCGAGAAGGGGATTTCCGTTACCCTCATGAAGGGGAGTGGAGGAGGCAGGCGAGGGAAACATTAGAAGGAGAGTGGTGAGACCCCAAAGGGGAGCAGTGGGAGCAAAGACGAGGACCTGAATTGAGAGAGAAGGCGGACTGGGAAGGCTTGGAAAATGGACCTGGAGGATGACTGCCAGAGGACCCTGAGGAGGCGGCGGAGGAAACAGGACTGTGAAGCTAAAGGCTCGTGGGCCGTAACCCGAGTACTGGGTGTATTGTTGTGTTGGTGTATTTACCCGTTTATGTTCCAGTAAAGTTAGAAGCATTGCTCAGCGTCCAGTGTGATACTTGGGGAACAGAAACTTAACTTGTTGCACGTGTGCTTGCAACATGTCTCAGGGAGGAAATGCCCCACCCACAGAGAGCAAAGGGAGTTTTTCATAAAACTAGCCACATTTTGCAGCTGAAACAGTCTTATAGGGTTTTCAATAATTAAGCTAGTTATACGAAGTTTTTTTTAAAAAAAGAACCCAATCATCTGTGTCACTTTAATGTTATTAATAACAGGTACACTTATTCTAACATTTTATAATCATTTCTCTACTATTCTCATTGGCACAAGAATCAATATATCTAAAATGGATGGAAGCAAGTTTCCTCCCTTAATCGATATCTGACTGGGGAAAATGGTTGAAGTGAGTAAAATGTCTTATTTGAGGAGAATAAGAGACAGATTTATATTTAATGTCTATGATTATGATGGGGAGACTGGAAATAATGCTTATTTTAATCTGCTTGCATTTATGTTCTGTTGAAGATAATGACAAAACTTAATCTTGATTAAATTAAGCTCTACTGATTCCAGTGGTCTCCTTACTATTTCAGTGCCTCAGTACAATTAATTTGTTCTACATTCAGCCTAATACAAATATATTAGTATATACTAATACATTATACTAAATAATGCAATAACACTGAGAACTTAAGGTTAAAGATGTCTTAGAGAGAGCAGCAGTAAGAGAGCTAAGTAGTTTCCAGTGAGACAAAATCTCATCTTCCATCCATCCTAACCTTTCTGAGATGTAAACTGATACTCTTAGGGCCTGTTCCGAAGGTCAGGATACAATGGACCAATCCAGTGGCATCCTGTCCATGGTTCTGACCCGATCCCATCCTCAGGCTGGCATGACAATGGGTGAGTATTCACACCCTCACTCTCTGCTGCACTACACACACCCATTTAAGTTGCCACACACTCCTTACTTGCTAACCCCACTGTGTTCACTGGAGAGGCCCCTACAGTGGCCCATGAGTGTGGAAATGGGGCACCTGGCTTCATCCAAATGGCCAAAATCCCCTTTCACCATCATAGGCCATGACTGGGGGCTGCACAGAGAACATGGTGAAGATAAGGGGCACAGAGAGTGGTTGTTATGGAGTTTCCAGGAAACTGCACTGCCTTTTGGGATGGGATCACTCCAGAACTGCTGGATCAGCATCTGAACTGGCCAACCCCAACCTGGGATTATTGGACTGCATAGTCTGTACAGAACATGTTTTTAGCCCATGCATTCAGCTTCTAGGTATGAAACAGTGGCAATAAGCTCTGACTTGGGGGCTGTGTGGAAGCGTGGTGTTTAGATGATGCATGCCCCGATGATGCTCCAATCCTGCATCATGCCATCCACCCATTCACCCAGACAGTGGGCAATGTTGCAGTGCTCTGCTGATGTTGCATTTATATGCCGCACACTGCAGGAGTGCTGCAAAACTGTGATGATGGTGAAAAGGAGGCTCTTTTGCTGGCTCAAAAAGGAGAAGCATTTTGCTGCCTCTTTTTGAGCCAGCAAATAGCTGGATCAGGGCAGTGGCATGTGATTGCAGTGGCCCTGATCTGGTGCTCCAAGGGGCAGCATGAAGCCGCCCCCTTCAGAGTCATCTGTTTCGTCCCTTTGTGATATTTTCACTTCTTCTCTTTCTGCTCCCTCATTCTCTCACTTCTGCTCAAAGTCATTAGAGGAGTTCTTACAATAAAGCCTTTGTTTGTTTCTTTAGCTATTGTTATTTTTGCCCATTATTCAGAGTTGCTTATTAGCACACAAATGCGCTCTCCATCAGTTAATTCTATGCAGTTTCCCAGCTCTTCTTCCTTTCCTACCAGTAACTTGATTTGTGGTGCAGTATCAGAAAACAGCTGCTAGAAAAGGAGACCTAATCCAGATAGACTTCATTTTCATACTCTCTGATCATGGTTTGCACAACTGTTCACTTTCACTGACATGGCTAAAGTTAAGGTATAATTTCTTTTTGTAGAGCTTCATAAACTATAATTTTTACTATGTGTTCCTGCCTATTTAAATTTCATAGATCTTCCAGGTGAATTTCCCCAAGTCATTTTAGCCGAACAAATAATTTTCCTTTACACGCATCACAACAGGCTAGCATTTTGATTATAAACTTTGTAAAATAAAGACTTCTCTCTACCTAGAGATCATACATATCATGGGAAAGCATCCTTGGTAAGATGAGGAAGCTACAATTAATTGGTGTTACACTAGGGCTTTTTTGACTTACACAAGGAAGTAGGGATAAGAAAATCTGTCAGGCTCCTTTTCTCCTGCAAACAGATTTATTTAAAAATGTTTAAAAATGGCATTTTTATTTACTAGATGTGCTAATAGATTTGTGAATTTATGTTGTGATTTAAGAAAACTTCAAAAACACACTAATGAAAAAAAATTGGCTTCCATTTGCCCTTTCTAGATTAATTAGGTATCTCCAGCATGGATAGGACCATGTTGTACACTTACTTAGTTATTTTATAGTTTACCTTTCACCTTGCTCAGGACCCAAGGTGACTTATATGGAGTCCTGGTGGCGCAGTGGTTAAATGCTTGTACTGCAGCCATTCACTCAAAACTACAAGGTTGCGAGTTCAAGACCAGCAAAAGGGCCCAAGCTCGACTCAGGCTTGCATCCTTCCGAGGTCACTAAAATGAGTACCCAGACCATTAGGGGCAAATTAGCTTACTTGCTAATTAGCTTACTTGCTGTTCACCGCTATGATCTTTGGAATAGCGGTATATAAATAAAACAAATTATTATTATTATTATTATTATTATTATTATTATTATTATTATAATATCCAGTTAAAATGAAGTGCAGCTAAAAATCTATTAGTCCAAAATTTAAAAAGTAAATAATTCTTTGAAAAACACAAAATTTAAACAGTTTAAAATATATTTAAAATATACAGTGAGCCCTCTATTCCCACTTATTCTTTACCCATGGATTCAACCATCCATGATTTGAAAATGAAATTGAATACTATAGTACAGCTAGTGAATAATTCAGCAAGTCAAATTGTCTGTTGATAATTAAAAATGAACAACTTACTGATATGCTGTCCTTTACCCAAGGCAAAGTAGAGTAATATCCGAAAACCACTAAACAGTGACACCTTTATTCATCTACCCAAAATGCACAAAATACATGATGCAGGCTTTCAAAGCTCCACTGGCTTCTTCATCAGGCAAGTGTTAAAAATCATACAGGAGATTTTTGGAATAAGATATGAATTTCAAAAAGCAAAATTTAATCTTTCCATTTTATATAAAAAACACAATTTTACTATGCATAGTACTTAATGGGATGTTAGCATCCACAGATTTTGTTATCTAGAGGGGGGCCTGGATTGAAATCCCAGTGGATACCGAGGGCCCACTGCAATCAAATAAATAAACAAAAGCACAGCCCTATTGAAAGCCCCATTCTTATACTGTTTTTGTATTTACTGTTTGGATCTATTTTATATTGTGACGGCTTTTAGCTTTTAACAATAAACATTGATATGTGTGTGTGTGTGTGTGTGTGTGTGTGTGTGCATATATATATGCCCCTTCTGAGGGGCTTTTAATTTTCTCTCCTGGACTTTGGAATGATTTGTTTCCAGTGCCACATGGCCAAGATGAAGGGCCTGTCTCTATAGATATCCCTCCACTGTATCTCAATACAGAACAAAACACCAACAGCACCTTGACAAAATGCAGGCCTCTGACTAACATAATCATTAAAAAAAAAATCTCTTGTATGATTTTTAACACTTGCCTGATGAAGAAGCCAGTGGAGCTTTGAAAGCATGCATCGTGTATTTTGTGCATTTTGGGTAGATGAATAAAGGTGTTACTGTTTAGTGGTTTTCAGATGTTACTGTACTTTGCCTTGGGTAAAGGACATCATATCAGTAAGTTGTTCATTTTTAATTATCAACAGACAGTTTGACTTGCTGAATTATTCACTAGCTGTACTATATTCAATTTCATTAAAAAATCATTAGCTCCTAGTATGTTTTTCTAAATCACCCCAGCAAGCTTTGCAACCACCCCTTGAATGAAGTAATGAGACATGTGTATTTGGGTTTGAATGATCAGTTTCATTATTGAACTTTAAATGCATCTGCAATGGATTGTTGTTTAATGTAACTAATTTCCTTTTTCCATTGGGGATGGTTTGTACAACTGAGACAGAGGAGCTTTTCTGTTTCTTCTTTAGCTTTTTCAGTACAGGTCTCTGTTATCAAGAATAATGGCTCCTACTCCACCTTCACATCACTACACCATATCAGCAAGTGCTAATGTTTTTTGTTTTTTTACTAACCAAGCTTAATGTTTATGCTCTTATTTTAAAAGATTGTGGTGGGTTACAGACCGCCGAGAAGCAGCAGCCAAACGGCACGGTTCCCGGACGCTGCACAGAAGGAGCGTGAAAATCGCGCTCCTTCTTGCTCTCCGGAAAAGACGCTGCAAGGCACTAGTCGCACACTCACGGCATCCTTTCCGGGGCGTGACATGCAGACGCAGAGTATCCGTTATGTCAAGATGGCGGTGGCCGTGTGGAACGGCTGCCGCCATTTGTTACGGACTCAGTCCGTGCTAGGGTTAGGGGCGTCTGGAAGAGACACCCCTTTCTAACCCTAGCACGGACTGAGTCCTTCCTAGGGTGCCCGTTTATAATGGGCCTCAGACACTTTATTGCAAAGCTCACTGAGTGGTCAGGATGACATGCAGCAATCAGCTTGCTTATCCATCACTTAGTGGACTCATCTACACCAGCCGGAATACTCCTGAGTTTTCTGGCCTCATAGCTGCCTTTGATTCCCTCTGTTACCTCTGCACTCCATATGATGCTGGCCAGCGGTCTACATATGCTGTGTTGTCCACCGATGCTTGCTTGCTTCACTCCCTCTGGGATCAGAAGTAAGGTGCCCAGTGTTGATCACATGGCTAGGGACTCATTGTGATTTCAGGTGGAGTTACTTACATCAGCAGTGCCAGGTGATGCAGTGGGATGTCTGTGTAAACAGCTGCCCATCATTGCTCTGGAGTGCTCCAGATTTTTCTGAAAATTCTGAAGCAAAAGGTGGTTTATTTTAAACCAATTTCAGGGAGGGATAGGGTGCATTCAGTTTAGGACTGGCCTTACATAGTGAAGATGCCCAGTACTCAAATCAGGAATTGGGCCTTGTGTCATGCAAACATGACACTGTGAAGACGGGGGGGGGGGGGGGGACGCCTTCACTCGTCTCATATAGACATTCCCCATTGCTCACAGAAAGGACAATAGTCAATAACATTTCTGGGGAGATCAGTTTGAACTAGTGCTGGTTGAATCCTCACTTAAAAAACTAGCATCTGGGTTGCAAAATAAGAAGCACATATGCATTACTCAGCCACCCGATAAAAGTAAAGTAAGAAGTGAAGATCCACATCTGTATAAATGGGAAAAGTGCTCAGAAGTTTCTCACCCTTTCCCACAGTTTTTGGATACAATTTCTTTTTGCTCCATTCCCAAACAAATGATCAAATTTAATAGACAGAAAATTGAGCCAATGGTGCATAATGGATTGGACTATGACCTTAGGAGATCAAGGTTTGAATCCCTGTTCAGATATGAAACCCATTGGCTGACCTTGGGCAACTTACATTCTCTTAACCTAAAAGGAAGGCAGCTGCAAGCCCCCTCTGAATGAATCTTGCCAAGAAAACCATATAAGAGGGTTGCCAAAAGTCAGAATCTACTATAAGGCACATAACAACAAAACAAGTGTTTATTTTTAATTCCCATCTTGTTAGGTTGAAAGTATATCCCTAGCTTGGCCTTCATGCATCCTCTTGAGCATTCATGGGATCCATCAAAGCTTTAAGATTTTGACCAAAAAGTTAGTATGAGAGGCATCTAAAAGCAGAACACCAAGCCAACATTTATTTTTATTCATCTCATTAGATGCTTGCATATTCTTATTTCCCTTTGGTGGGCTCAAGACACCAAAGATAGCTGGCCTCCTCACCACTTGGTCCACACCTCCCAACCTGAAGAGATAGTTCAGACTAAAAGATAGTGACTGGTCCAAGATCACCAACTGAGTTTGAATGGGGACTAGAACCTGGAACATTTAAGCTCCTGTTCAATACTCCAATCCTTTCTTTTGTGTTACATAACACTGGATAATATATTCAACTTATGGGCCAGCCCTCTTCCATATCTTTTGTCTGCTATATTTACTATGAGATCCTTATTGTCTGGCCAAACAAAATGTATCACCAACAGTTTAACAAAATGAAACTTTTCTCACACATTAGCATTTTATGCTAAACTATACAGACACAGTTCCCATAAAACCGTTGTGTTTTTTACAGCCTAGAATATGTCTTACTACTGATCAGTTTGATTAATTTCTACATGCAATGTGGTTATAATTATTTTGTAATGAATGTTCTTTTTTTATAACCTGTGTTGTACACATCTGCTTGTGCTTACCAGAGACCCACCATGCTTTAATATGATCTTCATATAAATCACCAGAATCTATGATCTAATCATAGAAAGTAAAAGTTGGTTTAAATAAATTCAAAACTTTATTTCTGTTCATATATCTGGAGAAAATCATTTTCTTGCTAAGGCCTAATAATGATAATAAAATTCAAATATTAGAATTTCTCCCACAATATTTGCTAGAATTTATTGCTTGCTGGAAGGCAGCAAAGACTAAACTTGGATTTAGAAACAATCATTCGTTGAACCACAGTGGTAGAGTTGGGCTTTAAAAATATTTTACTTCTTAGATCACAGAAAATCCATCAGTTTAATTGTTCTGAATATATTCTGTGGCAGTCTCTATTCCCAGTGGCAAATTGAAGAGTGTAGAGGAAATTGGACCAGAATGCAGAGCCCTTGTTAGTGGGTTTCATTGAAAGTAAGTTAAGATAAGGTGCTAGTTATTGTTGGTATTTTAGTAATAATATGAGACTCAAACTTTAAGGTTTTGTGCTCTTCTAAAGAAGTGATGGCTCTTCCCCCACAAGCAAGAGCCATCACTTCTTTAACCAGCTTCAAAACGGAGTTGAAAACCATCCTGTTCAGAGAAGCCTTCCCAGGCATTGCATAATTGTCGCTTACTATTTGATGTTCTTTTGGTGCCTGTTTATCAAACCATTTCCTGTATTGCTATCTACTGTATATGTATTATCCTACTTGAGAGTATGTATTTTCCCTGGAAGAAGATTAACCATCCATTATGAAGCCAAGCCCTCCCTCCAGTCCATCTGCCTTAGTCCAGACCTTGGAGGTAGAGAGGAACTGCTGAACCTCTTACCCTTTCCCTCCACCACTCCCTTCTCCTTTTGTGTCGTGTCTTTTTAGATTGTAAGCCTGAGGGCAGGGAACCATTAAAAAGATTGTATGTACAGCGCTGTGTAAATTTACAGCGCTTCATAAATAAAGGTTGATAATAATAATAATAATAATAATAATAATAATAATAATAATAATCTAAATAATTCTTAGAATGATCATTGGGTGCATCTACCCTGTAGAAATAACGGAGGCTGACACCACTTTATTCTGAAAATTATAGTTATGTCAGGCCCCATCATTCTTTGGCAGAGAAGGGTAAAGGCCTTGTAAAACTACAAATCCCAAACTTTAATATGATGGAATTACAGCACTCAAAGTGGTGTCAAACGGCACTATTTCTACAGTATAGATACACCCAGTGTCTTCACATTCACTGACTTTTTAATTCATCTTAAGAAGTTCCCTGCAGCCTTTACTCTTACATGGTATTGCTATATGGTGTAGTGTTTTTTTTCTGTTGGATTAGGTCTCTGTAAAACCAGGGTATGAAATTCTGATCCATCATGGAAAACCATTGTGTGACTTTGGACACATTACACTCTTTTGGCCTAGGTGGAAGGCAATGACAAATCCCTTTTGAATAAATCTTGCCAAGAAAATCCTGTTATAGCATAGCCATATGTCAGAGTTGACTTGAAAGCGCACAACAACAACACTCTTATTTGAGATATACCTAAGAGTATGAATAATCCTCCTCCAAGAGGCTGTTTTAGAGGTAAGTTCAACAAAAACTGTGGAAAGAACAAAGCACAAGTGAACTGCTTGTGTGATCCAGCTATGCAAGACATTAAAAAGAGAACTCTTTAATGCCAGATCAGATTATGTTCTGCTGAAATCAATCAATCTTTTTACTAGGAGGTTCTCAAATAATTCATGATTTTTCCTGGGTGATTCTTGCAGCCTTTGGTAGACATCTAAGAACAGCAACTGCAGGCCATTAATAAAGTCATTTTTTATTCATTCTCAGAGGTCCTCTGTCTCCTTCTGTGTCCATTTCAGCTAGCTATATTTCAATGATTACTCCTAGACCTTCATGTTAGGAATGACAATCAAGTCCTAGAGGATGGACAACAGCAGTTTTATGTAGAGCTTTGAAACAAATTGCCTAGTGGCTGGGTTTGCTTGCTTGATGAACCGTTCACTGTTGGTCTAGGACAATCAAATTTGGAAAGCCATCAATTCTCAAACGTGTCGGTGAGATATGAATTTCATTGTCACAGTCGGTTATCTTTTGAAGTGACATATCGTAACCTTTGGTAATGTGACAGGATGCAATGAACAGGAAAGGACGCCGAATAACTAGGATGAAACAATAAAAAGAATATCCAGGGAGAAGAAGAAGAAAAAATGCACAGAGAACTCTTCGCATGTAACCAGAATGTTTAAAAAAAGCAAATTGCAAACACAAATGTATAGAATGAACTTTATGTTGAATGGGTTGGAATTAGCAATTTCATAGATAAAAATAGACTAGAGCAAGTCCAAATATATTTTAAAATATAATTTCAAGTCAAACCATTAAAAAAGAGCAGTGAACAAATCATTAATAAAAGAACAACTTGAGGACAACAAATGCAGATAGTGTGGTTTTTGAGTTACTACTCATTTCCTATAGCCATATGGCTAGATTACATGTTACTTAAGGAACTATGGACTTTCTGAAAATTGTATTAGGATGACACATCTTACTAGAATGACTTCTGAAACATTGGTGAATGGTGACCCTATATCCCCTTGTTTACACAGGAAAGAAAACAAACCCCTATTGTTCTAAACCTCTCTACCTCAACATTTCACTGACTAGCCTACATTGGTATGTATGTCTTAATAAAGACAAGCTTGTAACACACCTTGCTGCCACACTGACAGATCACTACCTGAGCCCGTGTTACTTTGCACATTCTTAGTCATTGTTGAAATATCCTCTCTTTCACAGTATAATATGCATTATAATACAAGATATTGTTTGTTCTTTAGGTCCAAAATAATACTTTACAAATATTATTTTGAAACAAATGATCAGTAGCTCAAATTAAGGATGGATGAAACTGTCAGTTTTGAGTTCTCTTAGGCCTAGTACAAACTGCTGCTTTTCAGTGGCTTGGGGCCAATTTTAGGGTTCCGGAGCACGCAGCATCTGCATTCTCCGGAACGCTAACACGTATGGACAGTGTCATCTTTATGTGGTCCCATCTATACGTGGCACGTGTGCATGATGCAAGTGCGGGGCGCGTCCGCACCTTCAGGCGTCTTGGATGTGTCACAGTGCGCCAATGGCACATGGATGATGTCATCCCTGCATGCCAAAAAGAACCCAGTTTTTCTGGGTTCTTTTTGGTCTAGAGGGACGCCACCCCATTTGGCTGCTGCAGTCCCTCTGGAGGAAAACCCTTTGGGGAGGTCTGGAGAGCCCCTGAGTTTCTCATTTTGACAATCTTACCTTTCGTTTGTTTCATGTTTTCAAGGTTAAGTTTAAGTCATGATTAGTTTTTATTTTTTAAATTTTTTTCACATGAAAATGTATATTCATTTTTCTGCACTAAGATGTCTGCTTTTGTATTCAATTTTGCATAGTTTGCGTATTTTCCAAATATAAAGCATTTTGAATGTTATTTTCACTAATATACAAATGTATGTGTACAGTTTCCTTTAATATAGACATTTACATGTAAGTATTCTTTAAAATTGGAAAACTTCATTGCAAAAGTGAAATAAGTCCAAATTAGGCAGAGCAGCTGGATTTCAGTTCATATACTAAGTTAACAGTGCAAAGTTTGGGTAAGGGTTGCATTAAAATTTTAACTGAATGAATATTTCCTGTATCCTCATTTACAGCATACTCAAGTCTGTGTGAAATTGGACACAGCCCTGTAAGGTTTTTAGTGTTTAGATATGCATTTCAAGTTATCTGTTGATTTATAATGATCACATTAATTTACTTGGGTTTTCTTAGGCAAAGAATACTCAGATGTGGTGATGCCAGTTCCTTCCTCTGAAATATAGCCTAAAGCACCTGGTATTCATTGGTGATCTCCTATATAACTACTGACCAGGGCTGACGCAGCTTAGTTTCCAAGATCAGAAGGAATATGCTGCCTTTAAAGTAGTTAGTCTGTTTAGACATTTCTAAACCATATCTATTTTATAGAATGTTCTTAAGAGATCCATCTTGTCATGGTTTACACTGCCAACACATTTATCTTGGGGAGGGAGGAGAACTATGGGGACTAGTATCTCTGGTTACTCACACTAACACAATATTAACAAGGAATTTCCCAAAGCACCAAACAGGGAGAAAATAATGGCAGTGCTTTATTGGGATAGATACCATAAGACCAGACTAGAACAAGGCAAATAGGAACAATAGATGTATTTTATATTTACTAATATGTTTTGGAGTCAATAATTGGATTCTATGGCAACAGCAAACAATATTATGCAATGTAATATTTAAAAAAAGCCCACTCTTTTCCACCAATTATTCTTTAAGGTGACTTATACTACATTTTTTGTTTCAACAATGCAAAGACAAATGAAGACAGAGCAACCACAAGGGCATATTTTCTGACCTGGAACTTCTGCTCTGTAAGCCCTAGATCTGTGTGGGTGAGCTCCATTTACGCAGTAATGAAAAAAGACAGCTAGTACTGTCTCAGATACAGTCTATTTTAAGTTCACATCAAGTACAGCTGAAACCTAGTACTGAAAGTAGGTTCCAATGAGTAAAGCCTGTCTTCTTCACAAGCAAAAATGTCTCGGATATTTGATTAACCTGTAGCTAAATCAAATCCAGGAACAAGCCCTGTACTACCAAGACCACTTTGGCTAGAATCATCCATAACGTAGGGGCTGTCCACGTGAACTAAAAGAAGCAGCTCAACCCTATTTCAAACCCTACCTGTCTAGATGATACACATGGCTGAAACAGGAGGAAAACAGCCCTGAGCTGTGGTCTAGGGCTTAACACCAGACCCAAAAATATCAGTTTGCTCAGGTTCAAATAAGAATGAGAAAACTGTTGCACCAGCATGTGGACTGCTCACTGGTGCAAAGACAGGGGAAGGGGGCCAGTGAATCACCAGCATCATTCCTATCCATAGATGTATATTTTTGCTGTCCATAAATCAATTGTACAAGTGGACAAGTGGTCAGCTGCACCATTGATCTATTGCACACCCAATTAAGTGAAATGTTGACAGACATGCCAGGTCACCCAATGGATTTAATAAATACATTAACAAACTGATCTGTCCAACAGGGGGCTATAGGGAGAAGTTACGCCACCACTTTTTTTTTTCCACCGGCGAGAAGTCATGCAGTTTGGCAGCTGCGGCTTCCCTTCAGTGGAAAAACCACCACCGCCAGCCCAGACCTTCAAGAATTACAAAATCATCTCCTTTAGTAATTCTATCCATTGACTGGGAAATGTTGAGTTTGTTAATTTTCTTTTCACTCAGTTGTGAGGACAGTCACGTGTGAGAAGAGGGTAAAATGTAAAGAAAAATATGGGAATCAAGACTGATCTCTCAGTGGTTGCTATGGGGCCTCCTTAAAACCAAACAAGATGATTTACCACATATCATGGGTGTGAACCAATTTATGCAGGTTACAGACTGTTTTACCCTTTACTTAATCTGTTGACTATTCATTTCTTATGACATCCAGCTAAATACATGAACTGTGGCCATGGGTGGTGGCGATGAACTGTGACACTTATAGTAATCACTAATCTTCCAGATGATTAGTATGTGAGGCTTTTGTAACAAAGAATTGTGTGCTACATTTGAAACTAACACGTTTATTATGATCTAAAGTTTCCACGGACCAAGTCCTAGCCTTCTTCTGATTTCTTGACTGCAGTTTCTGCTCTGATTGATGATTGAGCTTAAATATGGAACATCTGTGGTCATAATTTTTGTTTTCTTCATGATCTGCTGTGAACCTACCTTTTAGCTTTCTGAATTGACCTTCTTCAATAATCTCTCCATAT
Source organism: Sceloporus undulatus (assembly GCF_019175285.1). Lineage (NCBI taxonomy): Eukaryota > Metazoa > Chordata > Lepidosauria > Squamata > Phrynosomatidae > Sceloporus > Sceloporus undulatus. The sequence goes on from NC_056526.1 coordinate 93,583,991, forward strand.
GTCTGATATTTTCTGCTAGTATTATGGTGTCATCTGCATATCTTAGATTGTTGATGTTCCTTCCTCCAATATTCATGCTTTCCCTCCTGCTTTTGATGTAATGTTCTCAGCAAACAAATTAAATAGACTGGGTGATAGAATACATCTTTCCTTGACCCTCTTTCCAATTGGAAACCATTCAGTTTCTCTGTATTCTGTCCTGGCCTCTTGACCTGAGTACAGATTACACACCAGGACTATCAAATATTGTGTTACACCCATTTCTTTAAGAGTGAGCTATAGTTTCACATGATTTATACAATCAAATCCTTTGTTATAGTATATAAAGCATAGGAGGTGGGTTTTTTTTTTAAACTTCTTAATACATTCTATTATCCAGCATATGTTTGCTATATAATCCTAGTGCCTCTTCCTTTCCAGAAGCCCACTTGGATATCTGACAGTACTCATTCCATATATGGTAGAATTCTTTGTTGGGAAAAAAAATTAAAGCTTCATCTTGCTTACATAAGAAATTAATGCAATGGTTCTGTGACTGCTGTAGTTCCTGTGTCTCCTTTCTTGGGGATTGGAATGTAAACTGAGTGTTTGCAGTCTGTGGGCCATTGTTTTGTTTTACAAATTTGTTGACTTATTTTAGTTACAGCTAGAGTATATTTTGTCTCTGTAGCTTGCAGCAACTCTATTGGTATGCCATTGGTTCAACATAGGGCTGGTACAGATGGACCCTAAAGGGGTGGCTTGAGACCACCCCTTTGAGCATTGGATCAGGCCCACTGCAACTTCATGCCACTCCTTTTTGGGGTGGAAAAACGCTGCTGTTTCTACCACTACAGTAGCTCTTCTGTGCTCCTGCGGCATGCTGTGTCTGAATGTCATGCCGCCATAGTGCTGCAATGCTGTCCACTGTCCGGTCAGGTGGGCAGCATGATGCCAGTTTTGGGGCAGTGTCAGGGCATGCGCCATCTAAGCACCACACCTCCATGCCTCCCCCAAGCCAGTGCTTACTGTCCATTTGTTTTGGCCTGTAGTGAGGGCAAAATGTTTTTCTAGGGAGTTGGAAAACTTCTGCAGGAGGTTTTCTGGTAATATGAAAAAGGAGGATTAGGGAAGAAAGTCAACATTTTATTTAAGTTCCAAAGAGTGCCTTTTTTCCTTTTTCCTTTTTTCTCTTTTTTGCAGAAAGAAACATGTATTTAATATATAAATAATGAAAAGTAGCTTTTTAACATGAGCTAGCCATGCCCAGGACTTTTTGAGTTCAAGTTCCACTGTGTCAAATTTAAGTCAACTTCAATTTATGTTGACTCTACAAATGAGAGATGTCTAAGAGCCCGTCATCCAAAGCCCTAATTTGGCCTTACAAACTCAAGACCATGACTTTTTTTATTGAATCAACCCCCTTGTAGTGTTGTTTCTCTCTTTTTCCTATTGCCTTCAACTTTACAATGCATTATCATCTTTTCCAGTCGGTCCTTTGATATGTTCAAACATCCAAAAACATTGCAGAAATAATCGAGTTTGAGACCACTTTAACTGCCCTGGCTCAGTATTAGGGAATTCCAGGAACTGTAGCTTTGTGAGAAGGTTAGCCTTCTCTCTCAGAGAACTATAGTTCCACAATAAACTACAATTCCCAAGATTCCCTAGCACTGAGAGCAGTTAAAGCAGTTTTAAATTGGATTATTTTTGCAGTCTGTTTTGGACCAAAGTATGACAGCCTCACTTTAATCATCTTTGCTTCTAATGAGAGTCCAGGCTTGCTTTGCTCTAAGGCCCATAGAGCTCTTCTCCAGCACCACATTTCAAATGAGCTGAGTCTCTTCCAATCAAATTTGGTAACAATTTTTAACAATTTCATCCCTGAGCTGGCCTTTGAAACATGAAAAAGATACGTATTCTTTACTTGTTCTTTTTCATGTGGCACTTTTATGGGCTGAAATCCAATGTTTGCTTTCTTCCTCTCCTTGTGCTACCTAAAAAACTTCTCCCCATGACAAAATGAATTGTTATGATAGTAAAAGCTGATTTATTTATTTATACTGCATTTTTATGCCACCTTTCTCCCAGTGAGAGATCCAAGTCAACTCACAATACAGTAAAACAAATTTGTCTAAAAATATAGTAATAGATGTAACACAATTAAAATATCACTATTTTAAAATCATACACTCAATAATATAAAATATTTTAAAATATACAAAAAATTAAAGCTAGAGTACCTTCACACACACACATAAGGAGGCTTGTTGCAAATTTATTTATTTATTTATTTATTTATTGCAGTTATATCCTGCTTTTCTCCCAAAATGGGATAAGTGCAATAAAATGGGATAAATTAAATGCAATTGATGAACACTTAGTCATTAAAAGCTTGCTTAAGAAGGTTTTTGTCTGCTGGCCAATGGATAGAGGGGTCCAGCTTTGCTTCCCATGGAAGAGAATTCCATGGGGGTGGGAGCAGCCACCGAGAAGGCTCTCAGGTCTATTTCTACATTATTTGATTAATGTATTTAGAAACCAGCATTGAGGCCATGCTACTGAGGAGGCAGCTGCGCTGGGCAGGACATGTTTCTAGGATGAAGGACCATCACCTCCCAAAAATAGTATTTTACGGTGAACTCACCACAGGTCAGCGTAAGAGGGGCGCCCCAAAGAAGAGATACAAGGACACCCTGAAACAACATCTCAGGTTTGGCCAAATTGATCACCAACAATGTTCTTCCCTGGCCTCGCATCGGGAGGCATGGAGATGCACTATCCACGATGCTGCAGCCTTTTTTGAAAACTCACGTTGAACGAATCTTGAAGAGAAATGACAATGCAGAAAGAACCGCAACCCGGAAACATCACCCAAGGAGACTTTCCGCTGTGCTTTCTGCAACTGGACCTGTTTATCCCGGATTGGCCTTTTTAGTCACCAACGCGCTTGTCCAAAGCGCAGGATGAGTCCTTCCTGAATCTTTGTTCACAAAGCAAAGCCAGAGAGAGAGAGATTTAGAAACTATGATTTAATTATTTGGACATGTATAGGTAAACTGCTTCTTATCAAAACATAAATAATTGAGAATAAATAGGTAATAAAAACAATAAAAACAGCCTTAAAATAATAAAAGCCAAAGTACTTTTTTTGACCAGGGCATTGTAGTGGCATGGGAAGGCAGGGGAAAAAACCCTCTTTATTCAAAACATAGGGATACCCTGCTTGCTCCTACACAGTTCAGAAGCAAGTAAGCAAGCTTCATCAGCTGATGTGGATGCCACTGCAGTGCCTGTAGTACCTGAGGAAAGTCTGCCACCAGAACAAAGCAGGCTAGCAAAGGAGGGGCACACATGGTTCTCTCCTTAACACCATTCTTCACCTTTCAGTAGGAGCTGCCTAAGACAGCCACCTTACTCTTCGGTTGGCTCTAAGTAGGTCTATGTCTAGCTATAATGTCTACTTTGATCTTGAATGGGTTGTACTTTGAGACCCCACCATCTTAGACTATGATTTAGAAGGTTATTGTACAGCATTTTCCGAATGAGTTGGGCATGAGATGTAACCCGAATGGAACAAATGTTATTTGCACAGTCCCATTCTCGTTCAGTACTCATCCCATAGCCAGTCACCCAGCCTTCTCCCATTTCTGGTCAAAAATGGGAAAAATCCATTTATAGCTGACATGATCCTTTTTGGGCCATTCCAGTCTCAATATGTCCTTGTGTTTTGATTGGTTGGGACTGCCTCCTACCTTCCCATCCTAGAACATCCCCAAACTCTACTTTTCTTCTGCCGATAAGGTGAGAAGTGTATTAATTTGTGGGTACTGCATTGTATATATTTCAGCCCCCCATGCTCTGCGTGTGTGTGTGACTTTAAGTTATCTGCTGACTTGTGGTGACTTCACGAATTTCACTGGTTTTCTTTCTCAGAGATAGTTTTGCCAGTTCCTTCTTCTGAAATATAGCCTACAGCAGCTGGTCTTAATTGGCGCTCTCCCATACATATGCTCAGATCAGATGGGATCTGGTGCCTTTAAGATATTTAGGTAGCTCTACTCATAATACTGATCAGGAAAATACAATCCCAGTAAATAGAATATGTATCTATAAATGGTGTTATTTTCAATATTCCTTCAAGGTCTGAATGCAACAGCAGTAGCAGCAGCCAGCCAGATCTGTCAAGTTTTCTAAAAGCCATAATGCCCTCTAATAGTTGATAAAATGCTGTGGCTATTCCGACCTGGATGGCAGGTCAAGCTGTGCCTCAGTCCCTGAATGATTTGATTGCCACTCATAATGAAAGCAGCATTTTCTGGAGTTGGGGGGAAGCCAGAGAAATGCTTACTTTGTGCTGTGTTTTTGATTTCTTCAAGGAATCCTACCTGTTTAAATTTGAAATAATTTGTCATGTTAATGCACGATTGGTATGGTGTGAAACAGACTGTGAGACCCAGCAACATGGTGTACAAGGTAGTAATTGAATTGGATTGCTTTGGTTAGGAGATGTGTGGAAAAAACCCTCCAGTGATAGCACAAAAGGTGAAGTTGCTTTCTGTAGTGGAAATCTGGGAAGATTATTCCAAAGGCCCTCGGTGAGAGAAAAGTGAAAATTACTATATTCCAACAGGTATAACTATGAAGTGCTATTCTTCTCCCACATTATTTCAAGGAAACATACATACATGAAACCTTGATAGAAGGGAGTATATTCCATAGATAACTTTTCTGTACAGATAGGCCTACAAACTCTACTAGTGATTTTAAAGATCAGCAAGAAATATATAATAGAGGATATGGTGTGAAACATACAATGTGTAATCATCATTTGTCTATGCAAAGTCATGTGTGCAAGGCTTTTGGACTTTGCTGGATCATGAATGAATAGTCAGGCATTTCAAACTAGCCAGTAATTGAGTTAGGGCTGAGTTCTTCAGCAAGTTTGCAAGAAGAAATTCTTGTAACAAGGGGGTTTCCCAGCTGATGCTGCTGTCAAAACAAGCAGTTCATTGTGAGTTTCTGGCTCCATCCATGCTGATTGTGTATCTGCAAATAAATAGGAATCACAAAAATGCTGTTCAGTTATCAGCAGTCTTATGTGTACAAGAAAACCAAGCTTGCAGAAGGGTTTGCCTCAAATGTCTAATTGTTCAGGGTGGGAACACAGTATGTAACAATGTTCTAATTCAAGATCTGGATGTAAAGTTTCCTAGTTTCCAAACTAAGAATTTCTCTTGCTGAAACGTTTGTTGTTAGGGTTGCTAAACAGACTACAGCAGAGTCATGGAGGTAAAGGCAACCAAAATACAGCTTTACTCAGCAGAGGCAAAATAGTCAAAGCAAAACATAGCAATATGATTAGGTACAAACAGGTTTAGCAAAAATTCAAAACAAACTCAGCATAGCTTCCTGCATAACACCATAAAAACCCCAGCATAGAGGGCACTACAACTCCCAGCAACATGAAAAGCACACAATTCCCAGTATGCTCCCAAACTCCATGCAGATTCTCGCAGCATTTGCAGTCTGCTGCCTGACTGCACCAAATTACCTGGCCTGATTGGCTAATTACCCTTCTAATTACAATGCAGGCTTATTAGCACAGTTTCACCTGCCATTCAGCAAACCTTTATCCAGTCACAATAGTACAATGCAAACCTGCATATCCTGACAACATTAGCCTCAGTACTATTAAAAACAGAAATCGATATTTTCTAATTGCATGATGTACATTGCAAAGTCATCAACAGTAGCTGCAAAAATATATCTTCAAAGAGTACAAACAAACTAACAAAAAAACAGGATAAGATGCATGGACCATCAATGAAAGCAATATAGAGGTGTGTAATAGCTTTATTAAAACAGAAAGAGTGTGTGCTCTTTCAACAAAGCCTTTGAAAATGGCTATTGCCATTTTTTTTTACAAATAAATTCAGATTTTGATGATTGCTATTTTTGATATCATTCTACATGAATATTTAACAAAGTTGTCCTCGTTAAATATTGCAGTATTTCCAGCCCATTTGGTTGTGAATGTTTCAAGTGTTTTACAACCTCCTTGAGATCCCTAGTGCATGGGGAAAAACACATATGATACAAACACTGCCACTGCCTCTTCTTTAAGGAAGAATTCAGTATGGGCCCTGTTCATATTCTACTGTCTTTATGGTCACTTAAATCTGGTGTCCTCCAGGGCACCATTGTGTCTCCAATGGTATTTAACATTTACATGAAGCTGCTGGGGGAGATAATCTGGAGACACGGGGCGGGGTGTTATCAGTATGATGATAACACAGAGATATATTTCTCTGTATCTTGGACTGCTGAAGTTACTAAGGATGGCAATTCTCCTCTGAATGAGGGTGCAGATTACTTGCGGAAGCACCTTTTTCTATACAATCCACCCCACACTCTCAGGTCCTCTGGGGAAAATCTACTACAGCCAAGAAAGACCAGGTTGGCTTTGGTTACCCAGAGGACCTTTTCATCTGCCGCTCCTAAGTTATGAAATGGCCTGCTGGAGGAAATCCAGCATATCACCACTCTTGACACCTTTAAAAAGGCTATCAAGACGGATCTCTTCCAGCAGACCTTCCCTGAATGATCCTCCCAGTCCACTGATATGGATTGTTGACTGCCCTAGAAATCTCACTCAATTTTAAATAGGGGAATAAGGGGATTATGTAAATTTTAGGTATGTATGTATTTTGTATTTTATGGTGTATTTTTGTGTTGAAACCTGCCTTGATCCTTTTGGAAGAGGCGGGCTATAAATAAAAATTATTATTATTCTGTTGCACTAGGTTTCAGTACACAGTGTTTTCTTGCCCTCTCAAGGGCACATACATGCAGCAGGCTCAATGGAAATAAAACAAGTGGGTGCCCCTATGGCTGCCCCACTGCCTCTTTTCCTATCAGTTGTGCAACACCAGGCTGCTGCCCATTTGTATTCCCTGGCATCCTGTCACAAAGTAATCATGCCGTCCATTTGTTTTCTTTCTAGAAATTCCTTTTCATGTGCAGAATTATTTGACCTGCATGAGGGGGATCAGGAAACTTTCCATGCTACATGGTTATAGAGCTATGTTACCCCTTTAACTGCCATGGCTCCATGCTATGGAATCCTAGGCAATTATCACATGGAGCCTTACTGTCCCTGAAATGTGGCTAAATTGTTCATAAATTGTGTGGGTGTGATAGCCAATCACACTTGCCTCCTGTGATTTACTCATCATTGAGGCATCCCGCTCCTCTCCTGTCATCAAAGCATTCGTGGAGCAGCCGTTTCTCCAATAACGAAAGTTCCCGTTGTTGAAAAGTGGCTGCTCCATGAACAAAGGAGGGCAACTAAAATGAAGGGAGAGGAACAAGACACCTCAATAATGGTTAAATCACAGGAGGCAAGCGCTATCACACCCGCATGCTTTATGGGTGATTTAGCCACTTTTCAGGGATGGTAATCACCTTAGAGTCTGGAATCTGGTGAAGCAGTAGAAGTCTCTGGCTGGGAATTCCAAATACCCTTGCCTAAACTACAGATCTCAAGATGCTGCAGGATGGAACCATGGCAGTTAAAATGGAATCATAATGCTATAAATGTGTTGTGTGAAAGGACCCCAGGACAAATATTTCAGCCACTGAGCAAATATTTGCTCTATGACTTCTTGGTGGCAGCCTGTAGTAGAAAGGTCCAGCCCATGGATCACATGCTGCTCCAGTTCTGGTTCCTAAAGCCCTCTTTATTCTCCAAAATTCACATTTTTAAACATTCTTGTTGAATGAAAAATCATTGCCAAATTGCCCCACATGCAACAAAAATGCTGCAGAATATACTGGCTTACCTTACACTATGCTCCACCATTCTCCAACCATTCCTTCAACTTTTGGAACATAAAAAATGGGTGAACCTTGGGGTCATGTTTTTGGTTGAAATCAGGCAAAAATGTGGCAGAGTAGCCCACTTGGAGGGTGCAAGTATGGCACACCAACCCAGGGGAGAACAGTGCAGCCTTTGGAATGAACACATTTTCCCATGGTAGTAGTATTTATTTGCATGTGATGTGAAAATATAGGTTTGCAGTTCCAAACTTTCTACATGGTGCAAACATAATCCTGAAGTGTGCAACCTACATGTTTTATCAATAGGATTATAAGCAAGTCTTCTGATCCTCTCTGTAAAATGGTACCTAATCTAGTTTTTATTTTCTTATCATTAACTTAATGCTCCTCAAAAAGGTGTGATTTCTACAGAAGTTCATCAATGTTCACACGAGTATCAGCTGTAAATATTCTAATATTAGTCATTCACAAATGTGAAGCCAAAGATGTTTCCAACACCGTTGATGGAATTTCTAGTGGGTGTAACAAGCACAGCAAAATTATGACTTAGATGTGATAAAGAAAAAAAAATCCCCCTTGAAGAATTATATACCAGCCAGATTAAGCGATTTGATCTGGTAAATACTTACCTGTAGATCAAAAAATGACTAAATAATTAATCACGATGAGCACAAAGCATATTATTATTGTGGTTTTCTCAGCAGTCTGCCATTCTGACAACTCATTGGATGATGCAGCAGGCAAAAGTTTGGGGTGGGGGATATTTTCAAGTGGTTTATGTTTGGGGAATAAAAACACAATGCTTAAAAAGTGTTTAGTGCCTAGAAGAGTCATTATATTTGTTGGATATTTTACAGTGTTTTTCCTTTTTAAATGGCATTCCCTTATCAAGACTTAGAGGACAATTTAGAAACTGAAAGTTGCTTTTGTCTGTTAACTTGGATGAAGCTAGGATTTATGAAACATCAGTTATTAATCTCACAAGAAACATTGAATCATCAAAGGGGAAACACAAGAACAGAATGCAACTGAGTAGAAAAAGTTGAATCTTTCTTTCAAACTTTATGTGCTAGGAATGAGAGAGGGAGGAGGATTCAGCAGAAGCAGAGAATGCAGGCGAGTGTAATGAATGGGGAAACACCATACATATTTAAGTATTTATATTTATATTTAAATAATAACATATATATTTATAATTATTATTATTGTGTATTTCATATAATAATTGTTACAGTGTGGCATACTCATTCGAGTGTTGCATTAGGATTTTGGAAGACCAGGATTCAAATCCGTCTTCAGTCATGGAAACCCACTGGGTGACCTTGGGCCAGTCACACTCTCTCAACCTCAGAGGAAGGCAAGGGCCTTTGAATAAATCTTGTCAACAAAATGCTATAGTATGGTTGCCACTAAGTCAGAGTTGAACTGAAGGCACACAACAACAGACTTTTATGGCACCACGAATGTGCCCAGTACATTGCAGAATAATGAACGAAAAGGCAGGCTCCTATCTTGAAGAGCTTGTGATCTGAAATTTAACATGGGAAAAGCAAGGAAGAATATGAAAGCAAGAAGATATACAAGGTTGTTTTTTGTAGTTAGAGTGGCACCTAAGGGATATAGGATAGCTTGGATAATGAAAGCTGATGTGAAATACAGTATATTGCTACCTGAGACAAAAGCTGAATCTTATTTATGGACTGGTGATTGCATAGGATCTCTCACTATGGGCCCGAACAGACAGGCCAAAATAAAGCTGTTTCGGGTCACTTTGGATGTATGCTGTTTAAATGACGCACACATCTTAAGGGACCAGAAGCTGCACCAAAGCTGTGCTCTACTCCTTAGGACTGGAGCGTAGCTTTGGCACGGCTTCCGGCCTCTTAGGACTCATGCAGTAGTTAAACAGCATACATCCAAAGTGACCTGAAGCAGCTTTATTTTGGACTGTCTGTTTGGGCCCTATATGATGCATCTTGGGGCAACAGGCTAGTTTAGAGAGTGAAGAATTGGCTGTGTGGCTCACAGACACATAGGGGACTCAGAAAGGACGGCCGAAGGGATTTACTGCTGTTCCCCTTCTTCTGCCTTCTGAGACAGTTACCTCACTTTGCCTAATGATAGGGCCAGTTCTAAGTGTGTATGATTGCTGCTGCAGAGGAGAAAGAGAAAGAGTGCAGAACCAGAAGTAAGCATTTTGTAATACCAAACTGCCTTGAAATTAAAATGTTTATTTCCTCTGTGTCAGATTCTAAATATAGCCTCATGCATGCACAGTTTTACGAGTGAGGCTTTTGCGGCAGTTGATGGATGATTTCAAGCTCAGAGCATGTTTCATTATATTCAGATTTTTAAAAAGTCATTAAAGGGAAAATATGTATTTACAGTTGGCAGTGGCATGCTTACAATTAGGAAGTTAACATTTGAGATTGGATTATCATGATCTATGTGCTTATGATCCCCTAAGGGTGCGATTATCTCCAGATAACCTCACCCCTTGAAGTTCTCCACATTGTTAATATGAAAAACATTTGTTATTGGAAAGAACATATATTTTCTAGTGGGATGGCATTAAGTTGTCAGATCAAAAATGTTGAACAGCAGTTAAACTGAACAGAAAAATTCAGGCAGATTAGTTTAACCCATAGGGACGGTTCACCTGATAAACTACAGCAAACCAAAGACAGCTATAACATTGACTAACTTCTTACATCTGCAAGGAAATAAAGAGAAATAGCTCTTTCCTGGGAAAATAATTTCACGTTCCCATATTGTACTGATAAAGTTTAAGATTATATATTTTAAACTCAGTGATAGTGGTTTTGCTTTGATGTGGGTCATGTTCTCCGCTTGGGATTTGCTATCCTTAATATGGGTTTCTGCAGCTCTTACATAAACATGTAAATTTGGAGTTTTATAGCTAGCCCTGAAATTAATCTGCTCCCTTAATTTATCCTTTGCAGATATTGAATTTAATACTCTTTGTAGTAATATGTGGATGCTTAAATATAAATTGAACTTTTTGCAAATACATTTATATTTACTTTGGACACACCACTCTCCAAAACAAAATTAAGCATTCATAGACGTATTGATTTCAATGGGTTTTATTTTTCTTTGTGTTTGACTTTGCCCTCATGTTTACAGCATTTCCTTTATAATTTTTTTAAATATATAAAAATGTATATTCAAAGTGGAAATGACAGTATATGTATATATGTTCTGGAGAGAGAACGTTGGAGGAGAGATAAGACACGTCTTAGAGCTATTGACTTTCAGGAGAAGTTGTATTGTAAAACAAGAGGACACAACAAAACCAACAAAATTAAAAATTTCTCTTGGGATTATACCTTTACTGGGCTAGCCAAAATGGCAAAATGCACCATTGTAACTTTTGAAACTCATGGCAATCTTTATCAAAGGTAAAATTGTTAAAATAGCATGCAGGGGAAGGAAGGTGACAGTGCTGTGATCACAACATCTACATTTTGGCTTTGAGATATTATAAGAAGTGTATGTTGATGAAAACTAGGACCACCACATGGCCATGAGCTAACCAAGAATAAAGGCAGTGATACAGACAACATAGTTTGACTTCTCATCTGAAATGATTAAATGCCCCTGACCTCACCTTGAGAACTGTATTTGCCTCTTTCCAGTATGAGGATTCAGGCTACTGTGATGGAAGAGAGCAGCTAGTCTCTCACGAAAGCCTCTGTACTGTATGGTCTGGAAACAGAGATTTGTATGCTGTTAGTGACATAATCTAAAATTTGCACATGCCTCCTCCTCCTCCTCCTCCTCCTCCTCCTTCTTGGTATAGCAGAGTGATTATTCCACCACCTTTCTTCTTCAGTGATTTCCAACTCATCTCTTGCTGGTGCTCCCACTCCAGACGAGGTGGGTTACAAAAGGCAAAAATAACAATAAAATACATTATACATTTAAAATTTTACACAATCCCCTACCCCTAACCTCCTTCCCTATCTTAAAACCATAACAAAACAAAAAACCAACAATATAAAATACTAATTAAAATCAATTAAAATTAGAGGTACTTGAAGCAGGACATCGTTTGTGGCGTTGGTCAGTTGATTGTGGCACATACACAATGATGAAAGCATCCTGAGGGAACTTCCCAGCCTTCTCCTGGAAGAGGATGTTGCCATTATTTGGGTGTAGGCATATACCCTGGTGCTTCTTCCACCTCCACACTCTCAACCATGGGCTGGTATGAACATGGTGAGTTCTGTGGGAGGAAAGAGGGAAGAGAAGGATATAGTTCTCAAACTTAATACTGTGTCTACCGATACAGCCAGACGTGCTTGTTGGAATAGGTAAAGCATATCAACTTATGCCAAATCAGGTTACTTGATTGTATTGTAGGAAGTCAACTGTCAGAGAAATAAAATTCCAGCGTATGAGCACACCATGTCCACCTCCTGAAGTACAGAATCCCTAGTGCTGTAGCCATACTGACCTTCAAACAAACAAACAAACAAATAAAATTCATAATCCACCTTGTGACGATACCTTATTGAACCAAAAGATGCAAAATAATTAATACTGGCTTTTGAAGTTCACAGGTTTCTTCATCAGGTAAATCTGGTAAAGCAGCATGGAAATGATAGTAGGCAAAGTGTGGCCTGGAGGCAACATGAAGCCCTCTCATTGCTTTTGGGACACTATGCGGGACACCCCAATATATATTATCACAATTCACTAGAAGTGTTTGTGTATCATGTCAGAAACATAGCTACCTCATTGTAAAGCAACAAATTGTACCCTCTAATGCAGAATCTCAGCCATTAGTTTTATTTTCATTTAATCCCTTTTGCAATAACTAAAGCTTGACTAAGGAGATTAGCGCACAGCTAATAAAAACAATTTACCACTGCCGAATTCAATTTGAATTTGGAATACATCCAGATTTTATCGTATGGATTTTTGCCGCTGGGCGGGTGCATCCCAAATAACATCCAGCTAGAATCCGAGCTCAGCCAGCTGATTTGCAAAGCTGGGAAGAGGCTGGCTGAACTCAGATTCTAGCCAGATGTTACCTGGGATGCACCTGCCCAGCAGCGTCAGCAGCAAAAATCCATGCAATAAAATCCAGATTCATCCCGAATTCGAATTGAATTCAGCAGTGGTAAGTCACCTTTATTAGCTGTGCACTAATCTCCTAAATTACATTAGGATTTTTGTTAAACCCAGTTTAAACCCAACTGCTTGTAAAAATGCAATTTTTAAATCCTGGGGTAGTGGACAGGGAGAAAGGATATTAAATAAATAAGATAGTAACATACCAAAGGAGAAAGTGAGAGGCCATGCAGATCAGCAGGAAAAGCAGAGTTGGGGGCGGAGTTGGGCATGGTGTCCATATGACACATGCCCCAGCTCCGCCATCATGCTGGTGTGATGCCATGCACTGCACCATAGACGCTGCTCTGGTGCTGAGTCCACATGACACACTGCCAAAGGAGTGCCATTAAGCTGTAGTGCTGCGGCTATCACCTTCTTTGCAGGGCACAAAAAGGAGCCATGATTTGCAGCTCCTTTTTGCATCCTACAAACACCAGGTTGGGGCTGCAGCGTGCGGTTTCTGTGGCTTCAATCTGGCTATAAAAGGGGTGGCTGGAGGCCGTCCCTTAGGGGTTGTCTGCACAGCCCCTATCCTGTGTAACTAATTGTTTCCATTTATTTATTTTATAACTCTTATTTCTTACATGATTGGGACTCAATAAAGCACATGAAATTAGAATATTAACTGAAGAAAGTAAGTAAAGTATATGAAATTAGAATATTAGCTGAAGAAAACCTTTAAAATGTGAAACACAATTTAAGAATTTCTATATAATCTCTTTATAAAATTCTGTATATAAAATTCTAAATTCTATATATTTTATACCACAAATCAAAAATCTCTTCCCTTTTCGTTCTTTACACAGGGGTGTGTCACTAATTAGGTGTGCTTTGTACCACAGGCCAGTAGGTTGCAGCTTCCAGTGTAGTATTTTAAATAATCAAATAATTAGAATAATTAAACAATGAATGAGGTGTAAGGGAGCCAGCATAGTGGTGTGGTTTGAACATTGGACCGTGACTCTGGAGAACAGGGTCCAAATCCTGGCTCAGCCATGGAAACCAACTGGGTGACCTTGGGCAGTTCACATACTCTCAGCCTCAGGGGATGACAATGGCATCTTCCTTCTGAAGAAACTTGCCAAGGATACCCTGTGATAGGTTCATTTTAGGGATGCCATAATTCGGGAATGACTTGAAGACACACAACATCACCAAGGAACAAGATAAAGATAAAGGCAATCCCTTGACATTACTGTCTAGTCATAACCAACTGTAGGGGGTAGTGCTCATCTCCGTTTCTAAGCTGAAGAGCCAGCATTGTCCGAGGACTGCTCTAGTAGCCTTGTGGCCAGCATGACTGCACTGAACACTGTTACCTTCCCCCTGAGAAGTGGTACCTATTTATCTACTTGCATTTGCATGCTTTCAAATTGCTAGATTGGCGGAAGCTGGGACTAGTGATGGGCTCACCCCATCATGCAGCCCCCAGGCCTCGAACTGCCAACCTGCTGATCTTGCAGTCAATAGAGTCAGTGTCTTAACCACTTGAGCCACTGCATTCCACCTTCCCTAAACTACAAATCCCATTATTACATAGGGTGGAACCATGGACATTAAAGTGGAATTGTAGTACTATGATTGTGTAATGTGAAAAGGAATATAGAAAGGAAAATATCTGGGGCCTCAGGAGGAATGGCCAGGGGGCTGCTTGCTGCCAACATTCTTCTCCTGAGGCCATTGCCTTCCTTTGCCTAATGACAGTCTCCAAAACTAATTCCCCTGATGGTTTCTATTTCCCCAAATATTTAGAGTTGAAACTTTCCCATCTTGAGGTTTTTTCCCCCATTCCAAATTGCTTCTTCTCAGCCACAGCAAAAGAACTTTGGTTATGTACCTTCTTTTATAATGTGAAGCAGCTGTAAATGTGAACATATTGTTATTGAATTAATAATCCTTGAAGCTCACAGGATTAGAGGATTTGCTGAGCAGAGGCTACAATTAATCTTGCTGGCTGGTTTAGTGTTGTTGCTATACACAATTTGGAGACAGTAGTGTTAGCTATCATTCCAAATTGTACTGCTCCTTTGCCCAGTATTATTGATTTTGTCTAATACTCACTTCATTTAAAACTGGGTGTAGAGAGGAAAGTAAGAAGAAGAATATTGTGTGATTGGTTGCTCCAAATCAAGTTAGTTATAATCAGCTTGTCTCACTCATTTTATTAGGTTGGCTAATGAGCAAGTCCAGGTCCAAATGAGAACTTTTTGCCTTTCATATTTCAAATCTTACTGCTGCCTATGAATTTGAAACCATTATATATTCACAATGCCATCAAGGTTGCCAAATTATATTCTCACAGGGCCTTTGCACCTTTTACAGGTATGACAAGGTAATGAGAAATGAACATTAGAAAGCTTTTCCTCCATACACATCGAGTGAGGAGAAAAGTTTTACCCATAGGATTTCATTCATGGAGTAGTTAATGGCACAAGAACATCCATGTGTGACTCCCAAAGGCTTAAGATTACTTCAAACTATTCCAATTGCAATCAGTGTTAAGTTCCATGGAAAAACCTAATGGTCTGTAAATCATTAGCCTTTGGATCCCACAGGTCAAAGCTAGCTCCTGCCTTCCCACAAGCTCAATTAATTTCAAATTTAAAACCAAGACCAAAACAAAAGATAACACATCAATTACAATTTTAAAAAAAGAGTTCAGGACATCCTCGTCAATTTCTCCCCCAACAACCATAATTAAAACTGAACTTGTCCCCTCATCTCCATACTCACAAGGTTTTGAATTTGAATTGACATTCTCACATACAACCAGCTTATATAGGTCTGTCTCTGGATTCTCCACTCCAAACAGGCAGGTGGGGAAGTAGGCTCAAGTCTATGTTTATCACACTAAGGAGATTGGGGTTTATTCTGTGAATAGTCTGGAAAAATCATATAATTATGTGAAACAATTTCGCATGACGTTGCACAAAACCCGCCATTAAAGTGGTCACAAAGAATCATAGAATCATAGAATAATAGAGTTGGAAGAGACCACAAGGGCCATCCAGTCCAACCCCCTGCCATGCAGGAAATCCAAATCAAAGGATCCCTGACAGATGGCCATCCAGCCTCCATTTGAAGAAGCATTAATGCACATCTTTTTACTATCAGGAATTCTGCAACAATGCATTTCTGATATCACTTTATTTGCACAATTGCGTGTGATAATCATTTGCGCAATTCCTAACCATTTTTGCTTTATATGTGGCAAGCTTTAGATGCACTTTAATCTCTCTTTAATGCCAAAATTAGTCCCAGTGTGATAAACTCCTAAGCTCATGTTACCAGCTTCTTTCTTTCAGTTAGTTTCAAAGGTACTACCTTTTGCACATTCATTTTCCAGACTAACATAGCTATCTCTGTTAATTGTTAAACCTAAGAAGGAATGATAATGCCAATTATTACATTACTTTATAAAATAAGTATATAATCTCATCCTCATTATCTCAAAAAGTAATGTTCCAGGTAATGCCATTATATGTAATGGCTTCATTCAGAAGTCTTATAGAAACTCAAGGCAACCCCAGAGGTATCACATTAAAATCACAAGCATGTCTTTAATTTATTATTGGCCAGTCATCTGGCAAGTATCCCTGAGAAGCTTCCACTGCCCACAATAGTGACTCTAGGGCAAGATCTAACACTAGATTAAAAAGAAGCATCCGTAGGAGGAGTTTTCCTTTCTCACTTCATCCTCCCCCCCCCCCTTTCACCTAAAATCCTGCTTCAGAGGGTTGGGAAATCCTCTGGTGTTTGTTTTTAGACAGTTCTGGGAGTGGGATAAATTTGGGAGTGGGATAAATGAAGAGTGGTCTGTTTCCTGCCATGTTGGATTTAATCTCTTAATTCCATATGATGTCACTATGTGGAAAAGGAACCTAGTATGAGGCCTTCCGGGAAGACCTCAAAGAATAAGGAGTTTAATGTGGTAGGGACTGTTGGCTAAGATATATTGGATTCTCACCTTAGAGCAATCATCTAGGCATCTGTTCAAATGTAAACTTCATTGGGTGCAATCCAATGGACCTTACTCACAGATAAGTGAGTAGGAGCCTCAATCGCTATGAATAGAGAGTGACTTGAGGGTGGATACCAACAACAACACAAAGTTCTTTATGACGGAAGATTTTTGTGTTGTTGTTGGTATCCACCCTCAAGTCAATCTCTATCCATAGCGATCCTATAGATGAGACATCTCCAAGGTTCCCTGTTTTCCACTGCTCTGCTCAGTTCCTGCAAATTCATACCTGTGACCTCATCCATCTAGCATGCGGTTTTTGTCTATTTTTGCTTGAACTGGGCCTAATATTGTCAGTCAGTGCAGCCCAGTAAATAGATTGCTTGATAGATGACCAAACATCATAGTGATTATTGGGTGGATAATGTTTGTATTTGGAGGGTTTATGGTCTAATCTGCACTGCAGAAATAATACAGATTGAAACTGCTTTAACTGCCATAGCTGAGTGCTATGGGATACTAGGATTTGTACTTTTTTGTGACACCAGAGCTGTCTGACAGAGAAAGATAACTATTTCACAAAACTACAAATCCCAGACAGCCATAACATTGAGCCATCGTAGTTAAAGCAATGTCAAAATACATTATTTCTAGATTAGACGTATGTCAGGGATCCTACTGAGGAAAATCACACATAGAATGGGGTATCTGCCTATTTAAGCAAGGGAATAGTTGCAGTGGGAGAAAGAAGGGATGGATGGATTGGAGCCACCAACTCTGTGAATGACTATAGTTTTTTGTGGGGTTTTTGGGCTAGGAAAAAAACTTTTCTAGAATGTGGCCACATAGCCCAAAAACCCCACAAAAAACTGTGGATGCCTGCCATTAAAGCCTTCGACTTCTATGAATGACTGTTTGGGGATATGCCTTGAAGTGAAGGATTTGTGGGTTGCGATTGTCCACTTCTTTTTCTGCTTAGTGTCAATGCCACTGTCACTACCTCTTGTATAACTATGCCAGTGGAGCCATAGGAACTTGGCTTATATATTTTGGAAACCTCTGAAGTCATCAAAGTTGGGGGGGAGGCACAATTTCTCCTTGTGCACACTTTAAGAAGATTTATTAGCCAAAGAGGTTCACATTTTAAATAATAATTTGGAAATAAGTGTATCTGCTCAATCTTGCATGTCTGTGTATTTCCTTGCTGAGATTAAAATTATGTTTATTAATAACACTTTTCTCAGAAGGCTTTATATCAAAGCTGCTGCAATGATTTAGTCCTTGATTATGCAGCATTTTTTAACTCTTCAAATATTGCTCCATTTTTTTTAATATTCTGCAATTTTATATATTTGTGTATGTGTTTTAAACACACACACATACGTAGCTGGAAAATGTTTGGGAAATACAAACCTAGTCGCTTAAATAACAACATAATGCTATACTAGGAACAAATGACACTGGAGGATGTTGCCCACCAGTCACTATGCCAGCTGGTGAAGAACTCCCCAGGTGAAATAAAGCTGCCAAGATGGTTCTGAAACTGAAGGTGTGAGACAGGATTCAAAGCCAGGACACTTTGAACATTTGATGGAATAAAATTGGCAGCTGAGCATGAATCTGAGTAGCCCCCCCCCCCCCGGGCACTCTTTCCTTACCAGTTTAAGCAATTCTTTTGTTTGTCAGTGTGCCTGGAAAACATACGCACAGAGAGAGCTGAAACCTAAAAGGGGGAAAATATATGTACAGCTCACTAAATGCACTAACAAAAGTAGAGTGAAAAGCTTACCAAAGAAACATGGAACTGAGTAAACATAGCAGATACCTGATAGGAAGAACAAAAACATTACTAATGAAGACACAGGAATGGGATAAGGGATGCGATGATACCAAGGTATAAACTGATTATTTCCCAAATGATTTGAAAAATATACAGCTTCTGGACCAGTTTGCTTTTTCCTCTGGCCTTGGCATGTTTTTAATTCTGAAATGTGCCATTTTCAGGCAGGTTACCCCATCTGACATGACAAATGATGGCTGCCATGAATAGAATCATAGAATCATTGAATCATAGGAGCGTATCGCACAGGCCTTTGGGAACAGTCTCGACATGGAACAAAAAGGGGAGGGATGGGAACAGAATGGGGCTATCACATGCTTTATTGCATGCAGGAACACCGCTGATGCAGCCGGAAGAACTCGATCCATTCCACATCCATCCCATAGAGGGTGATTTTCAAGAACACTTCTGAATAGTTCCTGAAAATCGCTTTCTCTGGGACAGATGTGGAAAGGAACGGGCACTTCTGGCGGCATCGGTGGCATTCCTGCGTGTGATAAAACAGGTGATAGCCCCGTTCTGTTCCCATTCTGCCCCCTTTCTTTCTGCGTTGGGACTGTTCCCAAAGGCCCGTGCGATAAGTTCTGAGTTAGAAGAGACAACAAGGATCATGCAGTCTAACAACCCCACTGACAACCACTCACCAGGGTTGCCCATGTTCACTTAAGCTCCTGCATGGTGGGAAATTGGAGTTTAAAAGGCCTACACCCTCATGGAAGTGCTACAGCGTCCTCCTGTGTTTAGCTCCAATTTCATCCTGGATGGTAGTTGTCATTTTTTTTAGCTCACTATGGCCTGTTACAGACTGCCAAAATAAAGCTGCTTCAGGTCTCTTTGGAGGTATGCTATTTAAACGATGCATGGGCCCTAAGAGTCCGGAGGTCGTGCCAAAGCCACACTCCATTCCTAAGCACTGGAGTGCAGCTTTGGTGCAGCTTCCGGATTCTTAGGGTGCATGCATCATTTAAACAGCATACCTCCAAAGAGACCCGAAACAGCTTTATTTTGGCAGTCTGTAACAGGCCTGTAATAGATATATGAAGTTTCTCCAATTGGAACTGACATGAAGCTGAAGTGTGCTAAGATACAGCTACAGACACTACTATCCTGCTGTAATTCCACTTTGGCAACCTGGTGTGATAAAGTCCTTAATCCTTACAGTATCTTCTTCCTGCCCCTCCTGAGGGCCTCACTTGTCTCATAGTCTCAATAGATTGAGGGTAAACTCTAAATTCTTACTTTACAAACAGCTTCTTTTTATAGGAACCACTTGTTTTAATTGGCTTTCCATTGAATTATTATTTTAAGCAATGACAAATTCCTGTTTCTGCTGTAGCACAATAGTGCCCCCAGAGTACTGCTAAATTGGCGATATGCAGAAACTTATAAATTGGCTAATCTCATTTCTTTCTTCTTCAATTATACATCTAAAACTTCAATTCCTGCATAATAGGATGTTTGGTTCAGACTGACTGGTTCATTTTACTGTACATTCTGGGCTTTTAGAAAGGTAGATCCAGTCACTATGTAATTTTCTAACGGACTGGCTCAACCATCAGTATTAAAAACAGAGGACATTTCATTATCGAACAATCAAATATCACTCTCTGCAAAGAACTAAACTTTTTACTAAGCTCACATTCCCATAAAACTGAGAGTTTACCTGTCTATCTTTGAATTTCATAATTCCTACTAATTTAGCTGCAAAGATGTGATTTCTGGCCATCATCGAAGTCAGTGATTCCCAAACTCTAGTCTTACAGGTGTTTTGGACTTCAGCTCCCAGAATCCTCAGCCATCTTGGCCAATATTCTGGAATTCTGGGAGCTGGAGTCCAAAAACACCTGCAAGGCCAGAATTTGGAAATCACTGGAAGCAATGAATACTGCATAAGTTCTGGCTCTAGACCCCCAAACCTTTCAAGTAATATATAACTAGATCAACCTCGATTAATTTAATTTAATATTAGAATTGTAGTTACTAAATCAGATTTATGAGCATGACCCACTGTTGTGTTGACTTTATGAGGCTGTGGTGATTTCATGTACTCTCTATGTCCTGTAGGACTGGGCCAATCAAGACCTGTCTTCCCTACATGGATAGACTCTAACCAAGGCTAGGTTCTACACATGTGCAAAACCACATACAATCCTCCTCCCATGAGAATGGGACATTGGATAGACCAGTGTGGACACAAAAGGCTAGGTCCACCATCCTACTGTAACTATGCTGGTGGTTGGCAATGGTGGTGGTGGAGGAAGCAGCTTTATGGCTGAGAGGTAATGTAATTGGGATGCTTCTGATGGAGACTGCTTTTGATGCTGTTTCTCCCCCTCCATTGCTCTGTCCCATTCAAGAACTGGACAGTTACACCACTGTAAGTCCTCAACACATTCCACCCTAAAGTTTACAGTTGCTTACAACCCCAGTTGTAACTCATAGTTTTGGCTGAGAAGAGTATATCTGCTAATGGGAGGCCTATGGTGAATGAAATGCCAGTAGCATTGTACTATTCTTTATTTAATTCATTGTAAAAGAGTTGTATGCCATTTGAAAAAGCTTTTTGAGGGTGGCTCAAAATACTGACACTGCTAACTAAGATTTTAAAAAAAATCTTCAAACATTGTTTTTGCAGTGTTTGGCCTCAATAAGCTTTATCTCACATTTTCAAAGTTCTAACTGTTTATGCTCTCGCTCCGCTAGAAATTGAGCTCAGGGACTGGATTTGTATTGGAGACCACTCAAACCGCATATGAAATGCTTTCAGTGAAAGTCAAGCTCTGGTCAGTTTTCCCATCGTCATACAAGAAATCTGTGGAGCAAACCAAAATAGACACTGGATCCCCTAAATGCCTGCCCTAGTTTTCAACCACAAGTCTTTTTCAGTTACTTATTTGCAAAACCTCAAGTTCCAGGTTGGCTAAGTTCACTCAAATTATAACCTAAATTTTATATTGAATCACTCTGGATTTTCAAACTTGTTATTATGAAATTGTCATGCCCTTTTTAAAAGAAACATTTGAAACACCACAGGTTTTGCTTCTGTTACGTTTTGGATACTGGTGGAAATGGATGTATTTGAAGATGATGTCTAAAGCAATTCATGACAGCATGTATTTACTTAATATCATTGTAGTACTTGTTTCACAAAATTCATAACAATTAGTTTTCCAAAGCAGAATTAATTTTAGAACTTTAAACATTTGACTTGGATATTAAAATTAAAAGTAGGTCTAGCCAGAACAATATTGTGGTGAAGATTTGTGGCACTGAATGTCACCTAAAGTTGTGTGACTTATGCTACTTCTATTGGCTCTTCTGGCTCCCATCCAAAGGTGCTTTATCTCTAGTCTGGTCACAACATGCTTTTTAGTGAACGTTGTATATGTTCTTGTCCAGTTCACACAAGACCTCAGAGCAATAAGAGAAGAAATGTGACTCACATGCTTCCTCTATTGCAATTTTGGGTAAACTCTCTGACATCATTCAATCATGATAGACCACAACTCAATCAAGTAGAATTGTTATTGCAGTAGGTCTCTTTCTTGTTTTACATTGACTTGTAACTATGCAGAAGCAGCAGATTTATGGTGAATTATCTCATAGAATCATAGAATTGTACAGTTGGAAGAGACCACAAGGGCAATCTAGTCCTACCCCCTGCCATGCAGGAACTCTCAATCAAATCATCCCCGACAGATGGCCATTCAGCCTCTGTTTAAAGACCTTCAGGGAAGGAGACTCCACTACACTCCGAGGGAGTGTGTTCCACTGTCGAACAGCCCTTACTGTCAGGAAGTTCCTCCTAATGTTCAGGTGGAATCTCTTTTCCTGACGTTTGCATCCATTGTTCCACGTTCTAGTCTCTGGAGCAGCAGAAAACAAGCTTGCTCCCTCCTCAATATGATATCCCTTCAAATCTTTAAACAGGGCTATCATATCACCTCTTAACCTTCTCTTCTCCAGCTCCCTAAGTCATTCCTCATAAGACATGGTTTCCAGACTGATCACCATTTTAGTCGCCCTCCTTTGGACAACCTCCAGTTTCTCAATGTCCTTTTTGAATTGTGGTGCCCAGAACTGGACACAATATTCCAGGTGGGGCCTGACCTAAGCAGAATACAGTGGCACTATTACTTCTCTCGATCTAGACACTATACTTTTATTGATGTAGCCTAAAATTGCATTGACCTTTTTAGCTGCTGCATCACACTGTTGACTCATGTTCAACTTGTGGTCTACTTGGACTCCTAGATCCCTTTCACATGTAGTCTCATTCAGCCAGGTGTTCCTTGTCCTATATCTGTGCATTTTATTTTTCTGCCCTAAGTGCAGTACCTTACATTTCTCCTTGTTGAATTTCATTTTGTTAGCTTTGGCCCAGCTTTCTAGTCTATTCAGGTCATTTTGAATTTTGATGCTGTCCTCTGGAGTACAGTGCACCCACATCATACGCGGGCGTGCTTTACACAGCTTTCAGGATATACTGAAAGCCGCGCAGGGACAATGAGCAGCCCATCCCTAGGAACTAATGGGACGTGTGTCTGTGGTGCTCATGCACCACCGCACCACCATGTGCACAAGCCCCATTCATTAAAATGGGTCTCAAGCATAGGCGGTATTTGCTTTATGTGAGGGAGTCCGGAACGGATGCCCCACATAAAGCAAGGGTGCACTGTATTAGCTATTCCTCCTAATTTGGTGTCTTCTGCAAATTTGATAAGTATGCCCCCAATTCTGTCGTCCAAGTCATTGATAAAGTTGTTGAATAGCACTGGGCCCAAGACAGAGCTCTGTGGGATCCCACTAGTCACTTCTCTCCAGGATGAGAAGAAGCCATTGTTGAGCACTCATGAGTTACCTAGTTGGTTTAAGTATAACATCAGAGTAAATGAGGGCATTGACTCCCAAGCTAAGAATTCTATTCCCCCAATAAAATTTTACTTCACCCCTAAATTTCTAACATTACAATTAGTTAAAACTCCACTTGAGCATTTAGAAATACGATTTAGAAATCCAAAAAAAAGTGGCAGGCAAAGTGATCAAAAGAATGTGAACATAACAAATTCAAGACATCTACATGTGAATTGTTTTCAATGCCTCATTCTCTGAAATGCTAGAAATTTGGAGACTAAAGAAAAATGTAATTTGTTGGGCAGAAAACTTGTTTTGGAGGCAATCATTTTGCTTCTTCCATAGCTACACAGGCATTTTCTTTCCTCCAACACATCCAATATTTCTGACTGACAAACTGGGTTAATTTCTTACCTACTGAAGATCATCACTGATGGTTTTCTGAGCTGCTCATTCTAGATCATCATTACAGATACCAGTTGGAGTCCACAAGATTATAGAAACTTATAGGTAATGGCTTATTAGATCTAAAATCATATGACTGAGACAGTTTTCTAGTGTCAACATGTATGTGTGTGTATGTGTTTCTTTTGCATAACTCAGATTTTATAGAGATGTGTGTTCTATGAGTGTAAATAAATCCAACTTGAGTCCTATACAGTCATTATCTAAGTAATGTTGATCTGGAGAGAAGGGAGTGAATTGGCCCTGCACCTCTCCATTTCTGTTGTTCTTGTTGGAGAAGAACAGGCCTGCAGCTTCACCTATATGTAGACCCTCTCTATGAAATCATGGACCAAAATCATGGTCCCCGATTCTGCAGAGAGCATCCATGTATAGGGTAAGCTTTCCTATACAAACAAGAAGGTAGTGCAACTGGAGATGAAGTATATGGGATTAGTCTGCTCCTTTTGTTGTAATGTTGAGTCAAGACCCTTAATAAACAAATAGGGCTTCTGTTTAAAGAGTATCATATTTAAATATAAAATAATTATAGTGCCATTGTCTTTATTTCATTTAAAAGAATCAAGGAAGGAAGAATTAAGAATGCAGATTTTTTTTTTAAAAAAAAAAGTGGAAATACAATCATTTGTTAACTTTGGGAGTGTTTAAAAAAAACCCAACACATTGCTCTTAACCAGGTTTTTGTAAATCCCAATTAGCTGACATATCTGCAGTCAATTTGGTGGGTGGGTGGTGGTGGTTTAGCCTCACTTAAAAAAAGCAAATCCAGGGGTAGCCTTGTTGGCCATATAGCAACGTACGGTATCATCCAAAATCCACAAAACAATTATACCTTTATTAGGACAGCCAAAATACATACTATACATGTCACAAGCTTTTGAAACTCCTCTGACTTCTTCATCAGGCAAAGGTGTTAAAAATGATACAGGCGAAAGAAAGAAAAAAATGGAAAAGTTGACAATACAGACATAGCCCTGCATTTGGTAAAGATGTTGTGGTTGTTGTCCTCAGTTCAGATGGTATGGAAGGGTATTCATCCTTCTAGTGATGTGGGTACTGGGAGAGTCAGTCCAGGAAATAAACTTTAAATTTCATTAGCAAGACAAAATGCTGCTGCCTTGGAGATCCGGTTTATCTCAAACCCTCTGTGAGGCTACAAGCCCCTTTGTTAGGAAGAGAACACTGAATTTCTCAGGAAGCCTTCATGCTTTTGCATCAGGAAAACCTTTTGGTGTTGTTAAGGTAAAACATGTCAATGCAGTAACAATTTAAAATAAAAGAAATGTTTTACCTTTGTTTGAGGTAGAAACCTCAAATAATAAAGTCCCATTCCATTAGCTTTCTCTTTAGGATTCCACTGTGATGGCTAAAATTTTGTATCTTCAAATCCAAAAAACATACCCACGGGTAGCCATATTGGCAAAATGGCAAAGTACAGTAACTTCCAAAATCCACAAAATAGTGATACCTTTATTGGACTAATCAAATTAATTGAAGCTCACCAGTTGAACATAGGAAACTGTCTTATATTGAGGACCCTATTGTATGGGATTAAAACAGTAGCTTACCTTTCCTGAATTTAGGAGGCAGCCGGTTCCTATCACATAGAAATCGCTAGTGAATCACTACCAAGGTCTTTCTCAGATGCAGCCCAGGTCGTCTAAGCTGCTTCCTCTGCCATTTTTAGAAATCAGAAGTTTCCCTGTTGAAAAAGACTTCTAAAAAAAGCTGCCAAAGTGGCTTAAAGGACCCAGGCTGCATCCCATCCGGGAAGGACCCAGGTGGTGATTCGGTGTTGATTTCTGTGTGATAGGACCTGGCTGCCTCCTGAATTAGCATGGAATTTGAGAAAGGTAAGCTGCTGCTTTAACCCCATGCAATAGAGTCCTGAGTCAGAGTGCAAGTAATTAATTTGTTTAAAGCTGTTCTCTGTTCCACCTAAATGATGATTCTTCACCATCTAAAGAACAAGTTGTGCTGCCCATGATTCTTTTAACTGGAGATGGCAGGAGCTAAACCTGGGACTTCTTGCATGCAATACATTTGATTTATACTGGAACTTTATGACAAACCAGGATTGTTATACCCCTCCTAAATCAAAGGCAAAAGTAGATACGATAGTTATAGTCAAGTTTATTTATTAATAGACCCTCATAACTGGACTTGAGAGAAATGTGACAATGCAGCAGTGTGGGAGGGTAAGGCAGAAAAAGGGGAGAAGGCTCAATGCCCCCCCACACACACCTTATCCATTTGTTTTGATATAAAAATTAGAGACCACACTGTTTATTTTATATATGAACAGGATAGACGCATGAAGAAAACAAACTTGTTGCCCTTGCTCATTTAGTTCAGCCTTGAATCTATCCTTGAATAGTGTTTACAAACCATGTTTGCAAAGAAATCTGGTATGTGTTAGTGCTAGAAAAGGAAGGGAAAGAATACCAATCCAGAGCAAGAAAGACAATTATTATGCATTGCAAACTGGCAAGCTATTGCTTACACAGAGAAAACATTATATTTGTTCTGGTCTCTACGTTTAGCATCTTGCTTAACTCAAGAGAGTGACTCTAACACCTAAAGGCTCCTCCAGACTAACCTAAAGCCTCAGGATTTGACAGGAGTCATAGCTATAATTTTTTTAAAAAAACAACAACATGCTTATTATTTTTTAAAAATAAAAACCATATATTGTTCTTCTTATTCAAATTCCAATACTAGCTGCAATTTTTACTACTCACTGCAGGTGGGGGTTTATTCTATTTTGTCCCCCGAGTTTCCAATGCTGGCCAGGGTAAATGCCCATTGTTCTGATTCCTACCACTATATTTTTGAGTGGTTCTTCTTCAATTATACATCCATTTTTGCCGTGAAAAATTTACACTGACCTTCATTTCCTTGTTATATTTCTGGTTACTGGGTTGAATATCTTCCTAACCTCTCTCACTGCTTTTTAGAATTATGGTGCTAAAATGGTGTAGCTTTTATTTTATTTTATTTAAAAAAGTAGAAATAGAAAATAGAAGTAATGTAGAAAATAATGTAGAAGCTATGTAGATTCTCAGAGAAGGCGTGATGGCGAACCTATGGCATGCATGCCAGAGGTGGCACTCAGAGCCCCCTCTGTGGGCACATGTGCTGTCGTCCTAGCACAGAGTTTGCCAGAGGTTTTTTTACTAGAAAGCCAGAGGTACGTGGCACTTCATAATAAATAAATGGGGTCCGGGTTGCAGTTTGGGCACTCGGTCTGTAAAAGGTTCTCCGTCACTGTCATACACTGTCGGTGTGTTCATTTATGAAGGGGATGGTAGGGATCGAGGGAAGTCATGCCCATGGCACAACTTAACAATACTTCAAGCAAAAGAAATAAGCAACGTGGAGACTGAATGCAATGTTAGAATCTGCTACAACCAGCAACAAATAAATCCTACACATTTAGAGCATAACTGAAGGCAGAAGTGGAAACAGATGTTACAAGAAGTATTTTTTGTTGTTAACTGCCTTCAAGTGAACTTCAACTCATGGTGACTCCATTGGATGAGACACCTGTACACCTCCTGTCCTTAACAGCTCTGTGCGTTCATGCCATAGCTTCTTTGATTGAGTTGATCCATCTGATATGTGGCATGCCTCTTTTTCACCTAACCTCTTCCTTTCCAAGTCATGCCTTCTCATGATGTGTCCAAAGTACAACAGCCTCATTTATTCATCCTGGCTTCTGCAAAGAGCTCAGGCTTGATCTGTTCCAGAAGCTATTTTTGCTTGTCCTTTCGGCCACCCATTGTAACTGCAACACTCTTCTCCAGCCCCACATCTTAAATGTATTGATTTTCTTTTTATCAGATTTCTTCATTGTCCAGCTCTCACATCTGTAGATAATGATGGGAAATACAATGATGTTACAATGCATGAAATCCCAAAATGGAATACCCCTCCCCAGTTTACAGGAACTGTCAGATAGTCTGGAGCACTCCTAAATTGATGATAGTACAATATGTTTGCAAATGAAACTAGAGATGGTAAGCTCTAATTTTAGGACTGCTATTGGCTCTTCATTATTTATAAGGATAGTGCAGTGTGGAAGCAAGGAAAAGAAAATATATGAAGTGGAAATTTTGCTAGGGATAGCTTTGTACAATTAGTAGCTTGAGGGAAATAAAATACATAAGGAAAGATTATTCTGGGATCCTTACAAAGCAGCAGTGAAGACATGATTGTTAACTAGAATTGCAAGCTTCAATTACTTTTATTGGTAGTTTAATGAATAAAAATGGTAGCTGATATATTTAATAATAATAATAATAATAATAATAATAATAATAATAATAATAATAATAATAATAATAATA
>NC_056526.1:93612432-93625196 GCF_019175285.1 Sceloporus undulatus
TTTATTTGTATACCGCCCTCTGGCAAACCAATCCGGGCGGTTAACAACAGTAAAATATAAAATATGACAATTAAAAACACTTTATCCCTCCCCCCCTTAAGACAATATTAAACAGTATAACATATTAAAAACATTTGGTAAGCTTTCTTATGGTTTGGTCCAAATAGCTTCAAATCCAAATAGTAAATTCACTTTGGAGTTTATCACATGGGAGGAATTTCTCTTAATTTTGAATGAAAAGAAAGTGGGGCCAGAACGCATTCATGTGAATTCACTGGTTCATCCAATTTACGTGAATTCGAATTACGTTCGAATTGACTTCCTATTGCCCAAAAATACCTTGCCATTGTCCGAAATTGCGTATGGTAGTCTATCACGCAATAACGTGAAACCTCGTGATTGTGTTCAGATTGCCATTGGATTATACTTCCAATTTACATTGTTTGACAAACTCCATTGTCTAGCCAACATTTTATATCCACTTTCTTTTGTCTTACTCCCCAGTTCCCAATGTTATAGGTGGAATGTTGCCTCTCTTTATTCAGTTTTGGTTTTCCTACATCTTTTTCTTAAAAAACAAACACCATTCAATTATTTTTAAAAAGAATTGCCCTTGTGAATATTTCTCTTGAGTTCAGTCCTGTAGAAATGTTTTTATGCTTGACCAAAATAAGGTGAATTGCAGCTCCATCACAGCAGTTTCACTTTTTAAAAATATGTATGCGAGTCCAGTATGTACTCTGTGATAAGTGTACAATACCTGACTATGGAAGAGAAGAAGGTAGGGGGTATTCCTCTGTCACCAAAACAAACAAAATGATGAAACAAAGTCGATCAATAATATATTAGTTACACTGAAATCACCTTCTGGCATACTTGAGAATGGGCTGCTCCCAGGAGGTTGTGCTCTGGTCCTGTTCCCCTTTTTCTTTTGTTGCTGGCATATGTAATAGTGTTGCTGGAAGAAGTCACATGCTCAACAACCTGATTTTAATGAAGTACAGGCTCATGGTCAAGCAGTGAAATGTTATACAGCTGAAACAAGCTGGCCTTACGTGGATCGGCCAACAGCTTGAACTCGTTCCTCAGTTACATATTTTTAGATCAAGATAAGCCTCAATGTGAATTAAATTATCTGTATTTTGACAACTTAAAATAGAAGAGATTGGGTTGAATTCCCCTCCAGATCTTCTCACTGAATGATGTGCCATCCGTGCTGTCAGCTAAAATAAGAAAAATGAATTTAAATACCTTTCATGTAATTTTGGTTCTTTGCCAGTTTCCCACTCTTCTGATATTCTAATGATGTCTTCTTTGTATGCTGTTGTGATTTAATACTTTTCCTTTTCTCTCTCTTTCGTTGAATACAAATATTATTGTGCCTCTTATATAGATTTGGGAAGGGATGGGAAAGCTAAACATTATTTGAAAAATATAATTATCTTAGACAGCATTATTTATTCATTATTAGAACTGACTGAGCTGAAATGAATCATATTCTTTTTTTCGGCAGGGCTGAAAAATGTTCCATCCCCTTCAGCAGTTTTTAAGCACACGTTGTGAAAATGTTTGTTCTGATTCATGTTCACTTACATTACCATCACTTGCCCTAAGTGACTTTATCACATAGCCAGATTTAATTGGCTATGTAACATTGTGATATCATCCTCTTTAGCATGAGTATGATCCCTGACAATCCAGAGAGGAGGAATCAAAAGAGCTGTGGGAAAATGTATCTGAAGAATGTCAGAGAAGCAACGGTACTGAACAAAATTGGAAAAAAGTATCTTGGGGAGAGGCAGAATGTCCATCCCGCCAAGTCACCCAGGTTTTAATGCTAAATTGAAATTGGAGTTTTATTCAGAAAAGCCTAGGTTCATTTACCGTAGCCTTTTTGCTAGTCTCATCTGGGTTTCAGAGCAACAACATACACATGCACAGAGAAAGAGAGAGAGAGAGAGAGAGAGAGAAAGAGAGAAAGAGAGAGAGAGAGAGATAAATACATGCACAGAGTAGTGAAATAGCATGAATGAAACAGAGAAATTCAAACTGATGATAAAACTCAACTCTCACGTTAACTCTAGTTACATTAAAAGACACACAGTGAGGTCAGGAAACTTGAGATAGACTCTCTGTGTCCTCCTTAAGCCAAAAGAAAAAAAAAAACCCTTTTTAACTGAAGGTGTTGCAGCAAGCCAGCTATTGCATGCATATATATATATATATATATATATATATATATATATATATATATAATAACACAATAATACTATTATACTTTACTATTATAATTTACTATGATACTGTATAATAGTATATTATATTTTTAAAAAAGAAAAAGAAAGAAAGAAAGAAGGCCATTTCCTATGAGAAAATGCTGTATTTGGGGACTTGCACTCCACAAAATTCACACATGGATGTTTTGCATAGAAAACAACATTTTCCACACAGAAAATATTTCTTCACAAAAACATGATTTCTTGTTTATAAACAGCTGTTTCCTGCACAGAAAACTCTGTTTCCTGCACAAAACAACTATGTACAATTTTTGCACTGAATATGTTCTGAATGGTGAATACTCATTGAAAACTGTGTGATTTTTTTTGTATGCTTTCTTGTAGCAGGATGGAAATTGCTGAATTTATGTGTTGCTTCTTTTGGGAAGAAACCAAGTGAAGAACAACCCTACTTTAAGAGACTCTGTCAAGCCAGACATTCCTGGAATAGGTGGCTCCATTCCATCCATTGCCTGCTCCTTTCATCACTGCTCTTCTGCTCTTCTGCATAAGCAAAGAAAAGGTTGAGCTGATTATGCAATACTCCAGTCTATGTGTGTCTTGTCACAATAAGCTCCTCTCCACAAATACTTCAAATATGATCATGATCCAGCCAACATCCAGAACCAATTACTGTGATGCGTGTTTGCCTAACAAGCAGTCAGTTTACTAACACTGGCTGAACTGACCAACTTTGCTTTATGCCCAGTTCATTTAATTGCCTATGGACATTGTCCATGTGATAAACATTGGGGGAAATAAGAGGTTTAAACAGGCATTTTACAATGACAGTTGCATGATCGCAGCTAGGATTTTCACATGACATTGTGATTAGAGAGGACTTATCCTGGGAATAACCAGGAATGCTCCAGCAACAAATCATTCCCAGGGAAATCTCGTGAATGATTTGTTGCTGGAGCATTCCTGTTTATTCCCAGGATAAGTCCTTTTTAAGCACAGTATGTGTGAAAATCTTAGCTGTGATCACACAAGTGTCACTGTAAAATGCCTGTTTAAACCCCTGGTTTTCCCCATGTGATAAATTCCGATGACATTCAGTCTGAAATTCTGTACTCACTTACCTGAAAGTAAATTCCATTTCACTGCACCCAGTGAAGTTTAAATCTGAATAGATTCATAGAGTATTGTGCAGCTTACAAGTAAGCTTTTAATGTTTTTGCCAGAACCCCACAGATCTCAGCAAACAATCCCTCCCATATGAAACTCCTTGTTCTTTAATGTCTTCTTAACAGCCTTACACTATGTTCCCTCTTCACACACAGTGGAATCACATGGTATTGCGAGCTTAAATCCATCATGGCATAAAACAGATATTTTCTCTCAGAGCTCTCTGAAACAGACTTGAAAGGCTTTTCCAGCCCTCTGGATCAGGCTTTATTTGGGACTCAGATCTACCATAAGTATTCATTCTTTCATGCAAGGATAAAGTAGTTGGGAATTTACATCCCCAGTTAGGACTACTCATTGCTTCCTTCATCCTTACCCCACAGTCAGCACATCAGACATGTTTCTTCAGGTGCAGGAGAAAAGGAGCTTGCAGGCTGCAGCTCAGTTGCCTTTATTTGATCTAGTAATTTGGCTAGTGATCAAGCTTTCTCTCTTTCTCTTCTTATTCTCTTATGCAAGCGATTGTGTTAGGACCTGTTTCTAAGTATTAGCTAGCATAAGGGAGCATTACAAAGTTGATCTGCATCTTACTATATTGTGCATCTGTGTCAATGGATGGGGTTAATGGAAATAGCTTCCTCCTTTCGGCTGCCATTACTTTCTCTTCCTCTTCTCTCATTCCCCAAGGTTAAGCACTGAAAGATGTGATATATTTTTCTTGTCCTTCATTATATTGAAGTTGAGCCTTTCCTGCCTGCTGTTGAAAGCAAACAGGGAGAGGGAGTAATACATGGTCCAAAGTTCATAAACTCTCCTTTCCCTTCTCCTAAAATATTTAAAATGGGCATGACTCATTCCTTTGTTGTCAGTGTGGCCGTTTGTGGCTAGGAGACTGAACACACAGATAATGTGAAAAGAGGAGGTAGGGACAGATCAAAAGCAATCTCTTAGCAAAGGACTGAAACTCTGGAATTTATCGCACCGGGGATAAAATGTTCCCCAATGCGTTCTAACGAGCACGAGCACGGGTGCGCATGGAGCGTGATGGGAACCCAATGGGGCACAGAACGCAACTTTACCACACAGGGAATGCCACCGCCATGCGTTCCCATCGCATTCCCATCGGGTTCCAGGGGACGCCTTTTCTGGAAATGCTTTGAAACAGTTCCCAGAAATGGCTCCCTCTGGAACCTGATGGGAATGCAATGGGAACGCGCGGTGGCGGCATTCCCTGTGCAGTAAAGTTGCTTTCTGGACCCCATCGGGTTCCCATCATGCTCCGTGTGCACCCGTGCTCGTGCTCATTAGAACGCATCGGGGAAAGTTTTATCCCCGGTGCGATAAACTTCTCTGTGTAAATTTCAAGTGTGACAAGAGCCTATGGGTGCATCTACACTGATGAAAAAAATGGGCCTCATGTTATTTTTTGAGTCTGCTGTGACCCCATGAAGGCCAAACACACCCAGACATACCGGGGTGACATTGGTATAACCAGTAACACATAGCCTATATTGGTTGCCTGTCACATACCAGGCTTTTATGGATTAAACTTTATGGTGTATGCAATGGAGTCCCAAAGGTAATGACTTTCCTTCTGTGTCTTGGGAGTGCTGAATTTAGTTGCTTCAATGCCATTCCAATTGCCAGTTGGAAACCTTGTGGGCTCTGAGAAGGTGTCTCATTTTAATTATTTGTAAATTCAAGGAAAAAGGAAGGTGTGTATGTTGGGAAGAATAGGTCCTATTACTGGAAGGCCCCATACATATCTACATATGCTGTCACTTAGTGTAGTTTTACCAGATGGAGAAGCACCTGGGCAAATTAGAAGATAATCTATCAAAAAGAGAAGATTGATTATTATAATCTGTATTTTATGTGTTAATGTTTTTCTCTTAGTGGGAGGGAAATAGGGGGTTGTGTTCTGTTGATTTCCTTTTTATTGTGTATTTTATTGTATGATGTATTGTATTATGCATTGTATTGTACTCTGTAACCTGCCTCAATCTGTAGGGAGAGGTGGGATATAAATACGTTATTATAAATACATTATTATTTATTTGGACCACTTTATTTGGACCATATAGATAAGCCCTGAGTTTCAGGTCCTCTAGATCATCCAATCCTTGCTCTGCTTGTTTCTGTTGTTTGTTCCAAAATTACTCCTAGCACGAGATGAGTTTCTTTTGCAAATGAATAAACATTTCACATCAAAGTAGAGCAAAAAAAGTCCCTCCACCCCCAATGTGGTTCGAGTATTTTATTGGGACATGCAGAATTCCATGTTTAATTCTCCATTGAGTGTGACACTGAAAATCACTCCTATCTAGAATTTCTATATTTGCTATGTTGACATTCCTTTGGATATTTTGGTTGGTCATTTTCTTTGAATGCCTAAACCATATTATAAAGGCTCAGTTGAAGATTAAGGCGGGTTACAGACCGCCATTTCGGATGTCCTCAGGACGTCCCAGTTTGAAAAAGGGGCGACTCTTCTAGGCGCCCCTACTCCTATTACGGACAGAGTCCGTAACAAATGGTGGCGGCCGTTCCACATGGCCATCGCCATTTTGACATAACGGACACTCTGCATCCACATGTCGCACCCCGGAAGTGACGGCGCGAGTGTGCGACTAGCGCCTCGCGGCATCTCTTCCAGGGCCCAGGAAGGAGCACAATTTTCGCACTCCTTCCTTTGCAGCATCCGGGAGCCACGTGGTTTGGACGCTGCGGCTCCTGGACGCTGCAAATGGCCGCAGCGGGATACAGCCCCTTCTGGGTGGTCTGTAACCCGCCTAAATTACTGCAGTGCTAGTAATCTGGGGATTGAAGGGAAATTTCATTGAGGAGGGAGAATTCTTACTTGCGGAGCAATGCCCTCCTTTCTTCCCCCCTTCCAAAGCTGCACCCCTGGATTTAACTATAAAGATCTCGACAGAGTCGAAAAGTAGAAGAAAGCTTTTCCAATAACCAAACTCTTTCTCACCAATCTCTGATTAGTACATTCCCTGTTTTCCAGCTTCTCACAATTATATTCCTGGCTACAGAGATGATAAATGTGATAAGCTGGGTGATGTCTTTAGGACTTTGTTACTGCTATTACCACAGTATTATGCAAGTTTACATATAATACACCAAGGCTATTTGTTACTTATATATTGTTTGTTTGTTTTGTATTGTTGTTATAAAAAATAAAAAAATACTTAATTATTTTTTTAAAAAAATTGTGTGGATCTCTGCACCATTCATTTGCAGAAATTCTTGTTCAAAAGGGATTATCCAGATTACTATCTGGAAAGTTCATTTTAGTTCAGCCCTAGAACACTGCTGCTTTCTGTTGTTGTTGACTTCCAGCCTAACTGTCAATCCCATAAGTCTTATTTTTTGCTGGGTACCCATGATATTACTTGGAATCACACACACACACACACACACACACACACACACACGGATCTCATAACTAGTAATCCAATTACAATTTGGGTGGAGGGGCATTCAGACATCCCTCAGCTGATGGCCATGCTAACATACATGTTTTTGTTTATGAATGTCCATAACTACTAGCACTTCATCATGATGTCATTGACAAAATCATGTTTTATGGCACTATCAAGAGGATTTAATGATGATGTGGAAATTTGTTGTAGGACATAGAACAAAGGATTTGTGCTGCAAATGATATAGTGAGAAATTGCATTGAGACACTGTGGGAACAGGAAGTCCCAAAATCACCTCCAAATGATTTGACACTCATGAAAAAAAAACAATGAAACAAATTAAAGAGCTTTGGCTCAGTCTAATAAATGAAAGCAGATTGTGTTTGTCTGTTGTGAGTGTTGAGTCTTAAAGGTGAGAGCACAGGAGGTGTGAACTGGACAGGCCAAATATGGAGTGCCACTATCCAAAGCAAAGTTTCCAGCCTGACTTGGAGCCTTATCGCGTTACAAAAGTAAGCCAAGATGGAGCAACAGAAAATAACTTTCAGCTTACCTCTTCGCATGTCCTTGAAGCACTTCCGTTTTCTTCCTGAGAGAGATGATAATAAAAGCATACCATTTGTCATGCTGGGAAAATCCATTTGGCAAAAAGCATGCTTTGATTACCGTCTCTTTCTAGAATAGTAATAGCAAGTACATTTCTATATCACTTATCAGTGAACTAACACTCCCTAAGCAGTTTAGTGTGTAAGCCAATTGCCCCCAACAACCTGGGTACTCAGTTTAATGATCTACAAAAGGATGGAAGGCTGAGTGGACCTGGAGCTCTGCCTGGGATTGAACTCACAATCTTGTGGCTGCTGTACTGGCATTTAACCACTGCGTCTCCAAGGCTCCATTCTCCTAGAAGAAGAATGAAAGTTCTTTGAGGGGAATGTAAGGGGCAAGCAGAGAGGCTCTTCTCTGTCACTGTGTCTTGGCTTCCTTTTGAAGTGCCATAAGACTTGGAATCCATTAAAATATCTTAGAGTGACCCAATGAGCTGATGAATAGGTGCAGTTACTATGGAACCTATTAATATATCTCATTCAAGCAATCTTTTTTTTATAGCCTGATTGGCTCACCGCAAGAGTCAGCACTACAGTAACCCACAGTTTTCTAGTTCTAGCCCTGGTAGATTCCAATAGATTACCAGAGTCCACCTATTCAAGATGTCTACAAGACACCCTTTGACTAGTTATTGTGCCACACAGACACAGAAATGATGCCAAGTGTCAAAGGCATGTATACACATGGTACTATAAAAGGTTCTTATCACCCATCCAGTTAACATGAACCTAAACTGTGTTTTCAACAGTACAGACAGAGTACAAGTTGTTGACGAGTGATGTATCTTTCAACTGGTGGCATTTTTATTGGGTGTTTTGCTTTTTAAATTGTGGGTCAGTTGGTACAACTTGTGGCTATTGAAAAGCAACATTAAATAATCATTGTGACAATTCATGGTTCTGAAAATTATGAAATTATAGCTTTGAAAATCTGATAGTGCTAGTTAAAAGGTTAGGAAAGGGAATATGTGTTTTGAGCACAGAAAACAGGTTGTGTTGTCTATTGTTTTACTGCTATTTTTCAAAACCCTTTAGGTACAGTATGAGACATTAATAAGCCACAGTTGAAAGAGATTACCTGCTTATAAACTCCAACACAACTATATCAAGCTTGGTTCTACATGTGAATAAATGATACTCACTGGTAGTGAAGAAAAGCAACATCAAAATATGTCATAGCTAATTCCCCCCTCCAAAAAACAAACAAACAAACAAACAAAAACCATTAATAAGCTTGTGAAACACACTTCAGTCCTAGAACTGGAACCAAATTCCCCTGAAGTTCAGTTGTCGTGATCCAGTTGAGAACATTTCTTATCAAGTCAACACAACTCTCGCAACATGGACAGATGACTTTGATTACACATTTCCTTCTTCATTGTCATCTGTGTCGCTATATTATAGCTTCTCTTCTGCTGCAGGGCAGCATTTAGCAGGCATTTACCCTCCTAAGACTTTTCAATGAGAGACGGATGGGGTTTTGTGAACTGTAACCTTCAGCAGAAGTTTTGGGTTTGCTCCAGGATATCTAATTTTTTTCGGTGGCTAAAAAGATTAAGGAGGGAGGAGGAGAAAGAGCAAACAATAACATTAAAGGCAGATTACTGTTATATCACTGTGCGGCTTTTTAGATCTATGCATTACTACTGCTTCTCTTTAAGGACTTATAGGGGAAGGTGGGAAATAATGGGCATAGGTGAAATTGGAAGCTCTATCCATTTTGATACTTATTCACAAGGCCAGAATTCTATTGACATGTACTTGGAAACAAGCACCTTATTTCAGAGCTATTCACAAGCAATCGTGGAGAGAGTGGAAATGAAATACTTCCACTCAACTAGTAATTTTTTGTGCTACGTACGCTAACACTTTCTCCTAACTATCAATGTAAACTTTCAATTTTTTTTGTCTTCACAAACAAAAACAAATAGCTATGGTAATTTTCGCCCTACTTCAGGAAAAAACCAAACATTCCTCCACAATAGTCTCGGTGTCCTCATTTTCTTCAGAGAAAGCAGGTTTCCTGTACAGGATGCCCATTTTCTGTGCAGAAACCAGGGTTTTTAGATATAAAATAAATTATAACTTAATATTTTTAACAGAAAAATACAGAAAGCAGAGTTTTTGCGTAGAAAATCCATTAATACTAATTATTTTTAACACGAAGGACATTTAAATACTAGCAGAAAAGCGTGCAAAATTCTTCCTGGTCTCTTATTCATCCCAGTGTGCTTTCTTGACTTTATAAAACCCAATTTAAAAACAAACAAACCAGGGAACAAATAATAATAATTATTTTCCCCACTTCTAGACTTGATGGGTAGATGCAGCAGAGTGGATCAATAGCCTGGCTTATGTACCTATGAAACACATATCGTTCCCAATGCATTTATTTTTTAGGTGCTCAAGTACCTTTCTAGCTGAAACTCTAAAACTGTGAATATTCTTGCCAGCCTAGGATTTTTCTCATCAGGGTTCATTGATAGTCAGAAATCATATTTTTCAATCATTCTTCTAATACATTTGAATATTCTCTAAATCCCTGTGTGGACTTGGTAGTTCTTGACGGTGAGGAAAGTGGACCTAGAAGTTACCCATGCACCCTAATAACGTACTTCATTTTCTGTTGAAAGATATCGACTTTTAAATGTGTGAAGCTGTCAGTAGCATCTTATTCAACTCCCATCCAGAGATGCGTGAGAAACTGGATCTTTGTAAATTCCAATACAAACTGACCTAATTTGTATGTCTCATCTTCCAGTTTTCACATCTCCTTCCTCAGAAGCTAGTCCTGCTTTACTATTTTCAGCATGCAAGTTAAACAGATAGGGTGATAAAATGCAGCCCTGCCTGACCCGCTCTCCAACTGGAAACCATTCCATTTCTCTGTATTCTCTCCTAACAGTTGTCTCTTGTCCTGAGTACATAGGAATATCTTGAGATAAAATGGGCTAGTTCACATGTTCAATGCAGCATCAATTGATGTTCAGTCAATGTGTTTGTTTAATTGATTGATTCAATAAATTGATGTTCAATTATCAATTGACACTTGCATCTTTGGGTGAGTCATGACAGATGTAATACTATAGTCAGACCAAATGGTGAATTAACAGGTTTCACTTCACACACAAGGTACATTCAGCACGGTCAGCCCATACATTCAGCTGCAGTTGCCAGTCTTAAGATGCTGGAACACGATAAGATATGATGTTTTTAAGATGCTATTTTATTGGTACTGTATTTTATTCTGTATTGTAATGAATATGTCATGTTGTGAACCGCTTTGATCAACCCAGAAAGGCGGTATATAAATAAAGTTTTTATTATTTATTATTATTATTTGTGTTTACACTGCTTGTACATCCAATTAAGCCCTCTTCATTTTATTACTATTGCTACTGGTATTTTAATTGATTTTAATTAATATTATT
Organism: Sceloporus undulatus; assembly: GCF_019175285.1. Lineage (NCBI taxonomy): Eukaryota > Metazoa > Chordata > Lepidosauria > Squamata > Phrynosomatidae > Sceloporus > Sceloporus undulatus. The sequence continues at coordinate 93,623,310 of NC_056526.1, forward strand.
TGTACTATAGGATTATATTTTAGTTTATTTAGATATGTAGGGGGGGAGGGATGGAGGGTTGGGAGGAATGAGGGAATGTTTTGTACTATTCTATTAAACTCTGATGTTACCCGCCTTGATCTTCACAAAAAAGGAGGGCTATAAATAAATAAATAAATAAATAAATAAATAAATTATTATTATTATTCATGTAGACATACTACTGCATATTTTCATCTTTTAGCCAAGTCTGTTATTACCAGTTTCTCATGCTTTGCCCTAAGTGGATGGTGAATATAAGCACCACTAACACTTAGACCTGTCCCAGTTAAAACTGTATCTTAAATTATTTTTCATAATACCCAAAGCTACAGAAATTTTGTATGTTCCTTTCCACTTCAGGTTTGTACAATGTTTGACATGCCTCTGATATTTAATTAATTTAACACTTATCTCTGACTCTCTCACTGCAGAGAGTGATAAAAACTGAAATCAATTACAGGATGTCAGCAGCCACTCTAAGCATCTAAAGCTCTACCTTATTGATTTGATGGGGATAAAAATGAAGTTGTAAGTAATGTCTCTGGGTTATCTGTATTTTGTTTAAGGGCACAAACTAACTTGGATATGTCTCCCAGTATAAGCCTGTACAACATTTCCTAGTTTTTGAGGATAGCCATCTTGATTATTTAAAACAGTAAATTCTATCCCTTCTCTGAAGAGTGAAAGGTATGAGAGCTACCCAAGGCTAAAAGATGGACATGAAATACTATGAAAGAATATTCTCTATTAATCATTTCTCAAGACTACCAGGACAAATAGTAGACCAGAAAGACTTTTGTGTAGGTTTTTTCTCAGCATTTGAATGTCGCAAAATGTTTCAGAGTATTTTTCTATGCAGAAATAGACTTGATTGTTTGGGGGGAGGGGAACCACATTTTTACCCATAAAATATGTCTACTGCACAGGAATCAGCATTTTCTGCATATGAAAAGTGGGGGGTGTAGGTTTTGTACACCAAAAAAAATCATGCATTGTTTTCCCACACAGAAGAATTGTCCAAAACACTTTGCAATGTTCGAACATAATGTTTGACTATCTTCATTTTCACTCACAACAGGGAGATGACTATAGTAGTTAGTCATCCTTGCATGTGATGATGAAATAAACAAAGCTTTTACATCTCTGCTATCACAACCGCCACCACTACTACATATCACAGTTATGACTGCAACAATTACTACAGTTACTATTTATACTGTCCAAGGGCAAGGGGAGAGCAAGGACAAATGAGCAGGTGAACAGGTGTGAGAATATATATAGTCCATTGTTAAATTTTCGGAATATCTGGAAAATGTATTGGATGGGGCAACAATTTCAAACATCCCCCAGTCAGAATTCTGGAAAATTCTGGGAAATGTCATTCAAAAAGTTTGCTTTTTCATGCTCTGAACCCACCAAGCTGCGTCACATCACTGCCAGTCCCAATCAGGTGAAGGTAGCTTGAGGAATATGAATGGACAAATAGGCCTGTTACAGACTGCCCAAATAAAGCTGCTTCGGGTCTCTTTGGAGGTCTGCTGGTTAAATGATGCATGCATCCTAAGAATCTGGAAGCTGCACCAAAGCTGCACTCCAGTGCTTAGGAATGGAGTGTGGCTTTGGCACGGCCTCCAGACTTTTAGGACCCATGCATTATTTAAATAGCATACCTCCAAAGAGACCCGAAGCAGCTTTATTTTGGCAGTCTGTAACAGGCCATAATCACTGCACCTTTTCATTTTTGATATTAATGTTTAGGTTTATAGCATACATTTAGACCTTTGAGACTACAGATATTATTGCATTAGCTTCGCTGCCAGGATGTAACTTTCTTAAGTTCTTATTGCATTCACCCACTGCTGGGCA
>NC_056526.1:93625221-93643390 GCF_019175285.1 Sceloporus undulatus
AGATGCTATAATTTGGGACTGAAGGTTATTTCATTGTGGAGAATTTTTATTTAGAGGGCATTTTGAGGCTCCCCCGTGCACAATGTTAGTCCTATTTAAGGGACCACTAAAGTGGTGTACCTTTTCTTGTCTCTGTGTGTGTGGAGGCTTCAGTCCCTTTTTTGACTCTGATGAATCTATTGAATCTCATAGGATTTCTTAGGCATGAATATTTGAGTTGGGTTTTGGGCAGTTTGTTCCTCTAAGTATAGTTTACAGCTTCTGGTATTTGTTGGTGGTCTCCCATCCAAGTTAACAGGTTCTGACTCTGCTTAGTTTCCAAATCAGACGAGTTGGTGCCTATAGGATTCTTAGGCCAGTCTTGGTACCTGTTGTCAAACTAATTTACATTCTACTGATTTTCAGTGTGGTCTTCTGAGGAGACTAACAGCTATACCAAGACACAGAATCCTCAATTGTGGTGAGATGTGTGTATAGGGATGACACCTTTCCAATTCTATTACTCCTTTGCATTAGTTATCAATCAAATCAACAATCTTTCTACAAACAATCATTAGTAGTTTCGATATTCTAGGGAACTTTTTGTTTCGATTATATACATACACACCACCATCACACACACACACACACACACACACACCAACTAATAAGACATCTATACAACCTTTTCCCATACATCTACATTCTCTCAATATGTTCTATAATTTTCTAATCTTGTCACAACAATATATATTTAATTATAACGTCCAAAACTCAATCCTTTGACCGCTATATTTCCATTATCCCTATATGTTAAATTTAAAGCATTCTAAGCAACAATCTGAGGACTTCAGGTTAAGTCTATAGTGTGTTAGATGTTCGTCTTCGTGTCCAAAGTAGAAAAGAAAAGAGAAGAAAAGGATTTGCATTCTGGTTTAAGGAATAAGGACTGGAATTGAAACAAGACCAGCCTTTGAAAAATTGAATATAGAATGATGTTAAGATGAATGTGGATTTTATGCTGTTAAAGGTTATATTGAGATTTGGAGGAGAAAGTCTGATTTGGCCTAGACTGATTTTTTTTTTGTTGATGGGGAAAATCTTGAGAGGTCACACAATCTGTTTTGAGAATGAATGAATTACTTAAACAATGTGGGGAAGTTCCAAGGGTGTTAGATATGGAGAAAAAGAAGAGTTAAATATAAAATGAAGATTAACTATTATTAAAGCAGGAGTGAAATTTTGCACTTGTGACTTGCACAATTGCCAGGTCTTCATGGGTTCTCCACCCTGATTGAAAAGGGATGGGGCAGCAACGGCAGAGTCATTGTGGTTAATATTGCAAAAGCCTCTTCTTTCTGGTGTACTCACAGTTTAAGCCATGTGGCAGTAAATCCTAAGTAAATCCGATAAAGTAGAAAGAACAAAAAGGCACATGGATTAATTTATCCTACGGGTTTCGCCTAGCCAGATACCTAGTCAGCCAGATACCTAGTCAGCCAGGATGCCTAGTTTTAAGCAATGTTTGGACTAGGCCAACGTACATGGGAAACCTACTTCCTTTAACTGGAAGAATATTAACTAGTTTTGGAGATTATTTGCTCCCAGCAAATATGTGGGATGTAACTTTAAGAAGACAGATCTTACACATTCATTTGTCACCAGCAGCAGCAAACCATTTGCAACCCAGGCTTTTCCAAGCTTCCCTTGCATCTTTTCATGAACAGGATTTTCTGTTCTTGAAAAGCTGTGGAAGAAGCTTGGGTTACAAACAGGCGGCCTGCTGTCCGACAATTGGTGAATGCAATAAAATCTTTCTTAAGTTATATGCTCATCTATGCTGGCAGCAAAGGTAATGCGATAATCTCCTTAGATGGTCTTTAAAATGACAGAACTTGTGAAGACAGTTCCTTGAAAGTTATGGTGGCAGCATATTTATCCAGTAATAACAGATTTCTGGACAGAGAAGAAGACTGTTTATTTAATATCCAAGCTCCCTTTCTTGAAACTTCTTTAACTTCCAAAACATCCGTGGTATTCTGCTGGAAACAAGATAACAGCTACTGCTCGAAACAACAAGTCACTCGTAACCATCTTTGGGTAGTTAAAGAAGGCAACTCACTTTTATCAGACACAAAAAGTGCATATACTCAAAATAAAACCTACTGAATTCACGGCGGGCTTAATCCCAGGTAAATAGTGCAGGAGGAAATCGAACCAGTAACCCTATATTATTTCATTTGTCTCTATCTCAAAAGACAGAAATACCCCTGCATTAATACTTTTTAAAAAGAGACTGAACCATGAAATATTGCCAACTTGTATTTTTCTTGCCAAGTATCTAACATATTCTGCCATGGTGGAATGATTGAAAACGGATCTCTCCACTTTGAGCTGTTAGGTGAGGTCTCTTCCCATTAAAAGGGGGAGGTTAGATTCCTTCCATAAAATATTATTTGATTTATGGCAATACCTACTAGGATTAACATAAGTACCCACATTCCACCTGGCCATTGCAAACAGCTGCAGAGTTAACTAAATGGCAATTCAATCCAGCATGTGGGAGGCCATTGCAAGATGTTCCATCTTATCTCCCTACTCCATGCACTCTCCCCTCCTCCACAGCCTTCCGACACTTTTGAAAAATAGCTTCCCAAGTTATGATAAGTAACTCTTTGCATCACTTTAATTTTTAAGAAGTTATGCAACTTCGTTATTCATTTAGCTCTTCCTTTCTTTAGACAGAAGTGCTTGAAGCTGACCAAATCTTATAGCTTGTGTATTATTCTCAAGATAGCTACACTGTGCGTTGGTTATAATGATATCCTGGGACCCAAGTTAAGGAAATTGTACTAGTGGTACAATATGGGAATGTAGGCTGGGATCCAAGCAGCTTCTTTAGACCTGTCCAGGGCTTGGGTATGCCAGTGAAATTTTCTACTCATTTTCTTTGAACAGCTGGTACCAATGCCAATCGGTAACAGCTTTTGAAAGCCCTCTAGGGCAAATTACATGTGATCAAGAAATGTGTATATTGTTACTGATGGATATTTAAGTAGTCACTGAGTGCTAAATTTTATAGTTTTATGGATTGGGAGAAGGAGATAGAAGCCTTCCTTAGCAGTTATGAGTCCATCTAAAGCTGCTTCAAGGTCACTTTGAAAGTATGTCTGGTTTAAATGAATGCATGCATCCTAAGCGATGCAAGCCACACTAAAGCCCGCGCCAATCCATTTAAAACACATACCTCCAAAGTGGACCCGAAGCAGCTTTATTTTGGCCTGTCTGTATGGGACCATGTTGCAGTTATTAGAAAAGCACAAGATAGGTTCTACCATGTGGTTGATCATAACATTTATTTATTTTATTTATATATTTTCTTCATGTATATACTGTCCTTTTTCCCAAGATGGGACTTAAGGCAGCTTCCAAAAATAGTAAATCAAAAGCAGTTGCTTAGGAGAATGTGCACTATGTGTTCACAGTCTACAATGCATTGAAACAAACAAATAAAAGTCCCTCCAGAAGCTTCTATCATGCACTGAGCTTGGGAGCGAAGCCATCAGGTCTCATCCAGGCCTGACCCGTGCATACTTTGCATCACGATGTGCAAATGTTCAGTAATTTGTCCAAGGCTGAATCATGAGTCCAAGAAAGAGAGGAGACTTGGCCAATCACTCCTTCCAAATCAACTTATTTCACTAGGACAATCCTAAACCAATGACTTTTCCTCCTAGTTTGGTGGTAGGAAAAGGAAGAAGATAAACAACAATGGTTGCCACCATTTCGTACTGTATTACTTCTGCAAACCCAAGCAACCAGCAAAATATAGAGGAAGCATGTACTACCCTTTGTGCCTTGCAGTTTGCAAGCCATTACAATAAATTCCAAGGAAGAGAAAAACAAACTATGAAAGCCTAAATGTGACATTATATTAGAATATCCATGCTAAGAATAATGACATGTGGTTGATACTGGGTAGTTCGGCATACCTATAGGTGGTAACTGATGTTGGGATATTGAACTTTTGCTTCTTGGTTCATGACAAAACAGACTTCTTATTTTGCTCTGAAGCACCAGAGAGTTTCTGGAAACTAAACCTTTCCAAGATGTGATTTCATGACTCCAGAAAATGCTTGGATGGGACTTTTTCAACAGGCTGTAGGCAGTTTGGCTGCTTTTCTTAAAATATACTGTTTCACAGTATATCATTAAAAGTATGGGTCAAATCAGTCTACCTTAAATCCACATAGAAAATTTGGCATCATTTATTCTTTTAAAATCAACTTATTCCTAGTCATATATCTAGTCTGGTTTGGCAGACAGTTGCTGAGAGAAACAATCAGGCTGGAGCCAAGTGTTTTCTAAGTCCTATTGACTGAAGAGTTAGGCAACACAATTCCCGTTCTCTCTCCCCCCCCACTGAAATCCCATTTTAGGCAAGGTTATGCTTTCTATTTTTATTTTTGTGGAGAAAACCAAAGAGCAGAAGGAGTTGTGTGTGTGTGTGTGTGTGTGTTGAAAGAAGAATTGCCAAAATCATTGGCAAAGAACGTTTACCAACCCTGTTGTATAATCAGGGTAGAAGGCATGGCACTACCTTTTGTTTGTTAATTTCATTGTTACTGTGGTTGCATGGTTTTATTTTCTTTCAGTTGCTAACCTCAGCTCTGTTTCAGGGAACCAAAAGGCTCAGATGCTGGAAGATCAATCCTTTGCCCCCTCCTCTGCCCCATTGCTGAAAAAAGAAGAGTAATGGCAAAAACAAACTTTTGGGTAGACTTTCCACCTATTCTGAAGTAGATGTTCAACATCCACAGCATTTCAATGGCTGCCTCTGAGGAACTATAGACTGCTAATATACCACAAGCAGTTTGTCTATAATCAGAGACCCATAAAGAGCAAATAATCTAATTAATATTTGCGAGTTCACTAATATCTTTGGATGTAATACCAAGAAAGTCAGCTCGTTAAATCAATGAGCAGCCAAAATGGGATTTATTGTAATAATTCACTGACCACATCATGTAGGGGAAATAATATATCCTTCTCAGCACACAATATCATCCTGGAAGAAATCATTTGTGTAGGAGTCATCTCAGTGGACTTTCATCTGGGTCCTGTATTTTTGGAAGGGTTTGGAACAAGACTCATCTATGATTCAGTTTTATGGCTTTCCTCTGTTTATCTATCAACCTCTGATACAAAATGAGTGTGGGAAAAGTTTACATTAGAGAATCAATTAATTTATTGGCAAATGTATAAGTTATTACTTGGTAGTTGTAATATTGGTGTAAACACAGGTTATGCGTTTCAGTATGCTTGTTCATGATGAGAGCTCAAATGTGCTCCCAAATAAATACAGCTCCCTTAAATGTATCAGTATTACAGATACTGGGTTCTATAGCTTCTGGCATGTTTCAGTCTATCAAAGTTATCCAAGACGTCATCACTGAAAGACTTCTCATGAACAATGATTCTCATCGAGGAATGAAGTTTTAATTTGGAAATTTCATTTATCCATCCATTTTTCTGACGATTTTTACTATCTCTTATTTGGTAATCTCATATATATTCAGTTTACAAGGTTTTTTTTTACATTTGTTCTTTCTAAGACATCCACACAAATATACATGTGTTATATGGTATCTTATTGTTCTGAATTAACTTTTGAGGGTGGATTTTTTCTGTGTTTAGTGACTTTCTACTTCTATCCATTTCATATCCTAATTTTACGAGCACCAACTGCAGTCTGTAGATCTTCAACTAAAATATAATTGTGCTGTTTGTTTGTGCCTCTAAGTCCTTTCTGACTTATGGGACCCTAATACAAACTATCAAAGGGTTTCTTGTCAAGCTTCTTCAGAGGGGGGTTTGCCATTTGTATCCTCTGAGGCTGAATTGCTTGCCCAAGTCACCCATGGGTTTTTATGCTTGAGCAAGACTCTAACCCTGATCTCCAGATCTCCAGAGTCATAGGACTTTACAAAAGGAAAATGGTGTGTTTCTGTGTTAAAACCCTATTATCTATGAAAATTACAATCTGATTAACATTTTTCATACATCATGATTAAAGATCTTTTCCTGGGAATAAACAGCAATAACAGCATAAATCATCATGGATTTCCCCATAATGGTTTGTTGCTGTTATTGCTGTTTATTCCCGGGATAATGGCACTTTATCATGACATCATGTGAAATGTTAATCGTGATTGCTCATTTTCAAGGGATAATTGCTGTTGATACCCCAATTTTTCCCATGTGATAAAATCTATAGAACCTGAGCAGACAGGGCAGGATTGCACAGGCAGAACATGTAAGACAGACGGGGTTATAAAGCTTAGTATATAAACTTGGTCCATTTGTATCCCATCCTTTTGCCTAATGCATTGGCTGACTTTCTCTACTATTTTCTCTCTCATATGGGGGAATTAGATACATTTACAATGAGGTAATCCTGAGAAAAACGGGAATTCATAAGCTGCCTTCAAAGCAAAAATAAAAGAGGCTCAGTTACATACTATATATTAATACGATATAGTTTAGACCTGTTAACTGGACAATCATCATATCCAGGATTTTCAATCCTATTGCCATGCTTGATTAAAAATAAAACAGAAACACTATCTGTTTTTTGTGGGTTTTTCGGCTATGTTCATGTTCTAGAAAATTGCTTCTGATTTCGCCAGCATCTGTGGCTGGATCTTCAGAAAACATCTATCAGTTTGATTTATACACATGACTTGCAAACTGCTGTGGTTATAACCAGGCATTGCTATAATCCAACTCTGATTCTATATTTGAATAGGGACATGGTGGACATTTAGTTAGGCCACAAGGCTTATCTTATGTTCTGACATAAAAATCACTTGATGATGTAATGGAAGCAAATTGGTTACCCTCACAGTCCAATGCAATTATCACTACTTTGGAACCATAAACGTGGGCGCTAAAGAAAAGGAAACATATGTGTTTATCTGTGAAGTTTGCTTTGAAAATAACCCAATTCTGTTTTGCAAATGAATGGTATTTTGTTTTTCCAAACTGGCAACACTTTTTCAACTTTTTTGGAATTAATAGTATGGCATATGCTTCTGTCAGAGCTGCATCAACAACAGTATTTTATACTGCACATATGCTTTCCTGACACACCACAGCGGAAGCCTGACTGAACTGTAGCATCAAGTGAATATAAAGCAACAAAAATGATATGATATGCTTCCTAATGATTCACCATTTGAATCTCTCCCTTGGCAGACCAGAAAAACTTTCCTTCAATTCCCTAGGGAGTACATTTTAAAAAATAGATATAGATATATTGTGAAGAGGCATTGTGGAGGATCAACCTGCAATTTAAAACATTGCCAGTATGTGACTGTGATGCTTATTCTTGCTGTTTTGCTGTTAATTGATTCCAGAATGTTTGGTTTGGAAATTTGTCTGCTTGGTGCATCATACAGAAAATGTGACCTGCCAGCATCCTGTGTAACTTTGGCAGTGAAATAATGGTGTTTCGTTCAGTGCCCTTAAAATAGCCAGTCTTCGCAAACAAGAATGAAGTGATTAATTCTTGCACATTTCTTCTTTCACATGCAAGACCATGAATCTTTGCAGGAGTTGTTTATGATGGCTCTCCTTTTCCTCCTCCTCCTTCCCTACCTATCTCTTTTTGTTATTGTTTATTTTTCCTTTTCACCATGAAAATTTTCTGTTGTACCATGAAGAACTAGGCCTATGACCTGAAATGACCTCATGTTTAAAGAACAGGCCAACTAATAAAACACATTCTCACTGCTCTTAACAAACCATCCCACCAACCCGCGTAGTACTCCTCTGCCTGCAGTTCCTCTCTATTTACCAGAACTGATGTCCCTGTACCATGGATACTCAAGTGCACACATACCGTGTCTTAGTGTAACATCTTTTAGATCACCGTGACGGTACAACGTGCACTGCCAATTCTCTTAAAAACCCTTTACTCTTTTTCTTTTGTGTGCCACTCTGCCAGCTTTTGTGCTGGTGAGTTTCACTCATCCAACATTTCCTCTGAGTCAACACAATGAGTCTTTTTATCTCTGGTAGCATTTGGACATATAGTTTCTTAAAATACCTCAAGCAACCACACACTGAACCAAACAACAGAAAACTTTATCTAAAGATAGTTGTTTACAGTATCCCCTTCTGGTGGATATGTAGATACGGTGGTTTTGTGCTTAAACAGTTACAAGATTTTCCAATATCTGTTACTATATTTTATAGTGGTCTCTAGGTTACAGTTTCATTGGACTTTGATTGAGCTTTAAAACTTTGTTGTCTTTATGACTCTACTATCACACCAATTCAATTCACATTGGACCTCTTCTAGGCTACCTGGCTATTCTAACTCCTTTCAACTGCCCCTTCAGCAGCTGGCTGTTAAAACCCTTTCAGGTCTAATAATCCTCAAACTCTACCTCAAGCTCTGTCCCTCTCTAATCCTATCCGATTCCTTATCTAATTCACCTACACTCTTCTCTTCATATTTATATATGCTCTTTGGTTTATATACTATTTTTTCTAGCTTCCCTAGGCTGTTACCAGGCTCATCTAATGGATGTTAATGTTATGCCTTTGCACTCACACTACCATTTATATGCTTGATTCTACTTAACTGCCTTGGTCTGGACACTTTCTGGCTAATAATTAATATTGATGAAACCATAGCCCAGAATTCTATCAGGATGGGGAGTCATGACTGTAGAGATGTGATCATGTGGCCTATAACTGTGTGATGAAAGGGCAGTAATTTTAATACAATAGGAAATTGAATTTGCAGGTTCGATTCTGGTTCTCTCTTCATTTTTCAGTTCATGATGATGAAAGCCATGCTGTGGTGTATATTTTTGAGTTGTTGTACACAAGCACATAATGTTCATCAAATACATACAACAAAGTTCTGTTGTTTCCTCTTTGATTTGGCCCTTGATTTGTTTTGTTTTTATAGACTTTGTGATACGATTGTGATGCCTTCATTTTTTTTTTAGTCTCAAGAGTACAAGTACATTAATTATTTTCTGATATCCATCTCATTTTTCTGCCTGGAGAAGCAGAAGAAAAACGGAAAGGTTTGGTTTTTTACATATACACATGGATCAGAGATAGTGCCACTTTGTTCATGGTATGACCCTTTCATCATCATCATATATCATCATCATCATCATCATCTCATCATCATATCATCATCATTTTATTGATGCCTTCATCTGTAACCGTTATGATTGTAGTGGCTCTGTACAGTTTCCTTACTGAATACTGTTTGATTACCAGCATATACTATAGGGAGGATGACAATCTCCATTATATTTCATCTTCACATTCTTACCCAAAAAGGTAGGGTCTTGAAAAGACCTACCAGAATGCTGTGTTGCCTTTGAAATTTGGGGAATATGAATTAGCTTATAGGCTTGTGGAGTTTGAGTAAGTTGTGCTAAGATCTTTACACATATTTTATCCAGAAAACAACTAATGAGACTCAATACCTAGAGGATTTTTTTATTTAGAATGTGCAAAAGGTGCACATTTCTTACACCAAGTATAGAGCCAAACGCAAAACTCACCCAAGGCTAGATAGAAGAGGTTTGAAAATTTCGATAGAGACAATTAAGATATATTCAGAAAAGTCACTTTGAAAAATGCTGGAGACTCACCAGTGCCAAGGTATCCAAAAAATGAAAAAGAAAGTTTGGATTTGGGGTGTTATTATACCCCAAAACTCTCTCCTAGGCATAAGAGGAAAAGGATGCCGAAGCTTTGATGTTTTACAAAGAGTTTTTAGTACCTAAAATGTCAATGATCAATAGGATCTGAAACAAATCTTGGATGATGACAGGCAAGGGAAATTTAGGATAACTTCAACAAGGGAAAATGGGGTCTGATCTCGGTCAATCTTGTTTCTTCATTTCTTTTCCCATAGGAAATGAAAATAACAAGCAGGGAGAATTGTCCATGTTAGCATAACCTGTGGTGCTTGTCTTTTTGCTCTTTTAGACAGGGCAGGCCCTAGGTCAAGTGACCCAACACTGGCACCGTCTAACTTCATTGTCATTGTGAGCCCCAAAACACATATCAGCCATCATGCTCCCATTATGTCCCTACTAGATATTATGAATATATTATATCCTGAGGGGTATGTACCAGGTTTTATAACTGTAAGAATAAATAATTTCCTAGTTTCCTCCAACTGCAGGAGAAAACTATAGTGCTGAACGTTTTCTCCTGCACACTACACAACTATAGCACATGATTCCTCTTTAACTACCACAGCAGCATCCTAATGTAAGCCGCTCTGGTAGCCTTTTGGCTGAAGAGTGTGTATAATGATAATGATAATATAATCCTAGGTTCACCATTTAGAAGGAGTATTTGGAGTTTCATTCAGAGCTCCTTGCTGCCTCAACAAATATGAATTCCAGGATTCCATAGGATGCAGTCATAGCAGTATAAGTGAAATTATAATGTTATATTGTAGTGAAAAAGGGCTGCTGGTATTAACACATTCCAAATGTTCCAAGAAATTATTCTATGAAGAAATATACATTTTGTTCATAAAACATATAATGGGCAAAATGCCACATTGGCTAGTCCCCCTTTGTTTTTGCATTCAGGGAAAGTGGAGACTTGAACATTATATCCTCAATTGTCTTTTTTTTATCTTTTTTTTTTTTTCAGCAATAAAGGAAGGGCACTGGGTCACACCCTAGAAGCAGAATAATTATCTATTTGCTGGATTTCTTTATATTGTGTAATTGAGTGAACATTCTCACTCGGCTGTTGTTTTTAAAATTTTAAAAATTTAACTGTAAAATCTAGACATCAAGCTAAATTCAGTTTATGATTTTTGTAAAGATCTGTCATTTTACCGGAGTCTAACTACTATAGGTATTCTGAATTTTATAATACCATTGCATTTAGTATTCTTGATGTGCTGTTGCTATGATCTGTGGCTACAGAATGGATTAAGTTACTTATAGACTACTATGCATGGCTCTCATGATTTTTACCAGTCTTTTGGCCCTCTGAGCTGAGTAGTGCTTGCACACATCCCTTGAACATTGCTTTTAATTTTTGTGCACCATTCAGACACCAATTTTTTCCTTTCATCTATTTTCCTGCCACCTGAAAAGGTACATTTGTAGCCACCTAATAGTAATTGTTTCCAAAAGATATAATGCATGGCAGAAATAATGCAAGATACATATACTGTTTCCAATGTAGAGAGGCAGGTATCAGAAATACATTCCTAAGGCAATCAATCTTAACTATTCTAATACTTGGCTGAGATCATATGTGGTCATGCATAGCTAAGAGTACCATCTGCCCCTTCTCAATAGTTATTCTGTTGATGATGGAGAGCACAAGTTAAACAGAGGTCTCAGCAATCATTTTATTGGGATATATTAATTTTGATTTTACAGTGGTTCCCTCGAAATTAATTTACGCGCTTTCGTAACGGATATCTTCAACGAAAAATTGGCGTAATGGGCCAGGAAGCCGGATTTTCGTGTGATAGCGCCAAACAATTTTTCTAACCCGAAAATGTAAGACATTTTTTGTTTAAGTATTTTTTCATAAGAATTGTGGCACATGTATCTAACGTAGTTTTGTTTATTTTTGCATGTCAATGGATTAGGCATCTTTAAATATGTTTGGTTCATTCTTAGGCTTTTGGGGTGAGGGAGCAAATTCGATGGCTAGAATAAGACAAGTACTTCCTGATCTTAGAAAAACAGCTTGCTTATTCTGAAACGTGTGATTTATTTGAGCAAAGGGGCTTATACCAGTCACTATGGCTAGCTCAGATTTTCAGCAATGGTTATGCTGGAACCATCTATCTTACACCAATGATTGGTGCTAGGTAAATTGTTTTAATCAATTATCATTTTTATATTTGTAGCACAAATCCTGAGAAAGCTATAAAATGGTTGTGGGATAATTATACTATGAAAAATGTATAAATTATATAATCTTATTGCCATTAACTGAAATCCTGATGTTCATTTGTTTCCTTTTTCTTATCTGTACATAAAGTCTTAGGGAATCAAGCCTGCTGGAGGTTTATGTTCTAATTACAGAAAAAGCTGGCTGATTTGTGTATGATTATCTCTGTAATTTTGCTTCTGTGCTGTTGTGACAGAACTATTTACCTCCTGCCAAACACCCACTTAATAGACAATTTACTTAATGTGATTTGCATAACTTTTCAGCATACAATAATTCAAACTGTATTATTCATGTTAATCTGCTTTGGAAAATATTGTTTTCAGATAGGTCCTCTGTTGAGGCACTGGGTGCCATATCCATTTACAAAACATTTTCATTGTCCTGGAAGGAAGTAGTAACACATATGTAATAAAATTAGGGTATGCTTCAGGTTATATCAGCTGAAGAATCACAGGGCCAAACTTACATCAATCAGTTATATTTTGTTTTGTTTATTCTTTTGGAGCAGTTCCAAAGTTTGTGGGCAACAGGCAACACATGTACACTGACAGATTTTACCTTTTAGCATTTTTGTACATTTTACTTTTTGTATCATGCATGTACTTTCTTGCAGTTACATAGTTCATAATAATAAAAGAACATAAAAAGATAAAAATAAAACAGCAATTGACAACTTTGAAAAAATGCAAGGATAAAAGGGGGCAGTATTTCTGCCTGCAGTATCCTGGCTGAAAGTACCAGCAGCCTACTTTGGTTGGCCCCAGAATTCCCCAAATTAGACTTGGGCATTGATGACTATCACAGTCCTAGCTTGGTTGTGACTTACCCACTTATAGAATATGGAGTCTTCATTTTACAAGAAACCAAGGTCCAAATGGCAAAGAAGAGTCTTCTTCTGATATTCTGCAAAGTAACTAGTGTTAATGTGCAGAAGCTAGTAAACCTTAGACTATCACAATATTTGGATCCAAAGAATTGTGTGCTTACAACACAGCTTTCCCAGACTTTCTTTCATTGCATCTATTGCCCCATTCAAACCTGCAGTTGAAATTTGGGAACATTTCATAAAGGGCACTGTCCGGAAGCGCCAAAGGGCTGATAAGGCAGCTAGTTCTCAAACAAACAACCCCCTCCCAGCAGCAAAGTCATTGTAAGCCACACAGTCCTAAGAGTTGCAGTAGCTTTACCAAAGGGATTACCAGAGAATTGTCAGACGGTCCGAGGTTCAGGTAACAGATGGTAGGTCGATGAAGCAGTCCAAGGTCAAGGTTTCCGGGTAGTCAAGACAAGAAGCCAAGAGCCAGAGACAGAGTCTTTCCCTAAAAGAGTCAGATTACCATGGCAAGAACAACACATGCTCCGGTGCTTAAGAAGGCAAGGACTGGCCTTCAGCTGTGCTGATTACGAAGATCTTCTGATAACCTCCGAGATCTTCGAAGGCCCTCTCTTTCTTTTTGCTCGACGCTCATTGAAGGTAGGCACCTGCCCATTCCTCCTCCTTGCTCCACAGCCTCGGCACCAGCAAACTTGACTGCTGAACCTCTGGAGGGCCATAGACCTCTGCTCAGCAGAACTAGGGCCAGCCTCTGGCTCCTCCATACAGTTCAAGCCTCCTGGGGCTCTGGCTCCTCCATTATAGGTTCAGATCCCGAGGCTCTAGCTCATCCTCTGATCCTCCAAGCCATCTTCCAGGCTGTCATGACAGGCACATAGCAGGAGGTGCAGTTATTAGCACAAATGAGTGACATGACCTCCCTTGGGCACAAGGGATGGGACTTCACCCCTTGGTCTATAGTCAAGGGCTCTTGCTATAGCCCCATTCAACATGAGGAGGAGCAGAAGTAGACACACACTACACAGAAGTAAATATGGAGATTATTGCAGTACTTCACACCAGGATGACCCGGATGCAACTTTCTAGGTGGATCTTATCACATTCACCCATTGCCATGCAATTCGCCCACATGCAACCCAGGGCTTCTCTTGCAGTTTTTCAAAAATAAGATTTCCCTTTCTTGAAAAGTTGTAGAACAAGCCCGGAGAAGACAGGTTGCATACTGGATTTGCATACTGGTTGCATACAGGCTGCCCAGCAGTGGGAGGGTTGCATGTGGGCTGCATATTGCCTGGCAATGGGTGAATGTGATAAGATCCACCTTAAGAAAGTTGCATTCCAGGTCTATCCTGGTAGTGAAGCTACTGCAATAATCTCCATATTTACTTTCTGTGTAGTGTGTGTCTACTTCTGCTCCTCCTCATGTTGAAGATGGGGCTAATAGCAAGAGCCCTATGACTTAGACCCAAAGGGGTGCAAGTCACATTCCCTTGTGCCCAAGGGGAGGTCATTGTCACTCATTTGTGCTACTAACTGCACCCTCCTGCTATGTGCCCTTTATGAAATGTTCCCTAAATTTCAACTGCAGATTTGAAGGGGGGCTCAATAGATGCAATGAAAAGAAAGTCTGGGAAAGCTGTGTTGTAAGCACACAATTCTTTGGATCCAAATATTTGTGATAGGTCTAAGGTTTACTAGCTCCTGCACATTAACACTAGTTACTTTGCAGAATATAGAAGAAGACTCTTCTTTGCCATTTTGGGACCTTGGTTCTCTTGTAAAATGAAGACTCCATATTCTATAAGTAGGTAATGTCACAGCCAAGCTAGGACTGTGATAGTCATCAATGCCCAAGTCTAACTTTGGGGTATGAATTCTGGGGCAACCAAAGTAGGCTGCTGGTACTTTCAGCCAGGATACTGCAGGCAGAAATACTGCCACCTTTTTATCCTTGCATTTTTTCAAAGTTGTCAATTGCTGTTTTATTTTTTATCTTTTTTAGTGTTCTTTTTATTATTATGAACTATGTAACTGCAAAGAAAGTACATGCACTGATACAAAAAGTAAAATGTACAAAAATGCTACAAAGGTAAAATCTGTCAGTGTACCAGTTGTGTTGCATGTTGCCCACAATACTTTGGAACTGCTCCAAAAGAATAAACAAAACAAATTATAACTGTATTTGATGTAAGTTTGGCCCATGTGATTCTTCAGCTGATATAACCTGAAGCATACCCTAATTTATTACAATATGTGTTACTACTTCCTTCCAGGACAATGAAATGTTTTGTAAATGGATATGGCACCCAGTGCATCAACAGAGGACCTATCTGAAAACAATATTTTCCAAAGCAGATTAACATGAATAATACATGTTTGATTTATTTGCATATGCTGAAAAGTTATGCAAATCACATTAAGTAAATTGTCTATTAAGTGAGGTGTTTTGGCAGGAGGTAAATAGTTCTGTCACACAGCACAGAAGCAAAATTACAGAGATAATCATACACAAATCAGCCAGCTTTTTCTGTAATTAGAACATAAACCTCACAGCAGGCTTGATTCCCTAAGACTGTTATGTACCAGATAAGAAAGGAAACAAATGAACATTCAGGATTTCAGTTAATGGGCAAGATAAGATTATATACTTTTACATTTTTCATTGTATAAATTATCCCCAACCATTTTATAGCTCTTTCTCAGGATTTGTGCTACAAATATAAAAATGATAATTGATTAAAACAATTTATCTAGCACCAATCATTGGTTGATAAGATAGATGGTTTCCTAGCATAGACACATTTGCTGAAAATCTGAGCTAGCAATTAGTGACTGGTATGTAAGCTCCCCTTTGCCTCAAATTAAATCACACTGTTTCAGAAGTAAGCCAAGCTGTTTTCTCTAAGATCAGGAAGCAACTTGTCTTACTTCTTAGCCAGTCTGAATTTGGCCTCCCTCACCCCCATAAGCCTGTGACCACGTTTTCACCCACCTGCCCATTCTTCTTTACACTTTGAAACTTCATCTTTTTCAGTTGTGGAAAATGATGGCCTAAATCCAGTTGACAGTCCTAGCTAGAATAGATGCATTGAATCAATGGGAACCTGGTAAATCAAAATTACATATATCCCAATAAATGATCTGCTGAGACCTCTGTTTAACTTTGTGCTCTCCATCATCAACAGAATAACTATTGAGAAGGGGCAGGTGGTACTCTTATGCTATGCATGACCACATATGATCTCAGCCAAAGTATTAGAATAGTTAAGATTTGATTGCCTTAGGAATGTATTTCTGATACCTGCCATCTCTACATTGGAAACAGTATGTGTATCTTGCATTATTTCTGCCATGCATTGTATCTTTTGGAACAAATACTATTGGGATGGCTACAAAGTTACCTTTTTCAGGTGGCAGGAAAAATAGATGAAAGGAAAAAATTGGTGTCTGACTGGTGCACAAAAATTAAAGCAATGTTCACAGTGGTATGTGTGCAAGCATGACTCAGCTTCAGAGGCCAAAAAGACCTGGTAAAAATCATGAGAGCCGTGCCTACAGTAGCTCTATAAGTACCTTAATCCATTTCTGTAGCCACAGATCATAGCACAGCATGTCAAGATACATAAATGCAATGGTTATTATAAAATTCAGAATACCTAATAGTAGTTACGACTCCGGTAACAATGACCAGAATCCTTTTTAAAAATCATAAATCTAGAATTTAGCTTGATGTCTTATCAGTTTACCAGTTAATTTTTTAAAATTTTAAACAACAGCAGAGTGAGAATGTTCACTCAGTTACAAATATAAAGAAATCCAGCAAGTAGATAATATATTCTGCTTCTGAGGGTGTGACCCAGTGCCCTTCCTCTTATGGCTGAAAAAAAGACAATGGAGGATATAATGTTCAATGTTCTCCACTTGTCCCTGAATGCAAAAACAAAGGGGGCACTAGCCAATGTGGCATTTTGCCTCATTATTATGTTTTATGCAACAAATGTATATTTCTTCATAGAATAATTTCTTGGAACATTTTGGAATGTGTTAATACCAGCAGCCCTTTTTCACATTACAAGTATAACATTATAATTTCACTTCTACTGCCATGACTGCATCCTATGGAATCCTGGAATTCATAATATGTTGAGGCAGCAAAGGAGCTCTGGATGAAACTCGTAAATACTCCTTGCTAAATGGTGAACCCTAGGATTATTATCATTATCATTTATACACCACTCTTCAGCCAAAAGGCTACCAGAGCGGCTTACATTAGGATGCTGCTGTGGTAGTTAAAGAGGAATCATGGTGCTATAGTTGTGTAGTGTGCTAGGAGAAAACTGTTCAGCAATATTAGTTTTCTCCTGCAGTTGGGAGGAAACTGTGGAAATTATTTATTCTTACATGTTATAAACCTGGTCATAAGCCTTCTGCGGGATACACACACACACACACACACACATACACATACACACACACACACACACACACACACCATCTAGTACGGAACATGACTGGGAGGCATGATGGCCTGATATGTGTTTTTGGGGCTCACAATGACCCAATGAAGTTAGACGGTGCCAGTGTTGGGGTCACTTGACCTAGGGCATGCCCTGTCTAAAAAGAGCAAAAAGACAAGCACCACAGGTTATGCTAACATGACAGTTCTCCCTGCTTGCTTATTTTTCATTTCCTATGGGAAAGGAAATGAAGACAACAAGATTGACAGAGATCAGACCCCATTTTCCCTTGTTGAAGTTATCCTAAATTTCCCTTGCCTGTCTCATCATCCAAGATTTGTTTCAGATCCTATTGATGCATTGACATTTTGGTACTAAAACTCTTTGTAAAACATCAAAGCTTCTTCGCATCCCTTTTCCTCTTATGCCTAGAGAGACGTTTTGTGGGTATAATATCCACCCTAAATCCAAACTTTCTTTGTTCATTTTTTAGGTATACCTTTGGCCACTGGATGAGTCTCCAGCATTTTTCCAAAGCTGACTTTTTCTGAATGTATCCTTAATTGTCTCTATCCGAAATTTTCAAACCTCTTCTTCCTCTAGCCTTGGGTGAGTTTTGCTTGTTTGGCTCTACTCTTGTGTGTGAGAATGTGCACCTTTTGCACATTTCTAAATAAAAAAATCCTCTTAGGTATCTGAGTCTCATTATAGTTGTTTCTGGTATAAATATGTGTAAAGATCTTAGCACAACTTACTCAAACTTTCACAAGCCTATAAGCTAATTCATATTTCCCCAAATTTCAAAGGCAACACCAGCATTTCTGGTAGGTCTTTTCAAGACCCTACCTTTTTGGGTAAGAATGTGAAGATGAAATAATTGGAGATTGTCATCCCTCCCTATTAGTATATGCTGGTAATC
>NC_056526.1:93646390-93703384 GCF_019175285.1 Sceloporus undulatus
GCAGACTGAAGCATTGGCAACATCCATTCAGAGTGAGCCTGGTAACAGCCATGGGAGCCTAGCCAAGAAATGGTGGGGGATACTCCAAGGAGCATATATAAATATGAAGAGAAGAGTGAGGTGAATTAGATAGGGAATCGGATAGGGATTAGAGAGGGACAGAGCTTTGAGGTAGAGTTTGAGGATTATTAGACCCTGAAGGGTTTTAACAGCCAGGCTGCTGAAAGGGGCAGTTGAAAGGAGTTTAGAATAGCCAGGTTGGCCTTAGAAGAGGTCCAATGTTGAACTTGAATTGGTGTGAATAGTAGAGTCATAAAGCAGCAACAAAGTTTTAAAGCTCAATCAAAAGTCCTAAGTGAAACTGTAGCCTAGAGACCACTTATAAAATATAGTAACAGATATTGGAAATCTTTGTAACTGTTTAAGCACAAAACCACCGTATCTACAATATCCACCAGAAGCGAGATACTGTAAACAACTATCTTGTAGATAAAGTTTTCTGTTGTTTGGTTCAGTGTGTGGTTGCTTGAGGTATTTTAAGAAACTATATGTCAAATGCTACCAGAGATAAGAAGACTCATTGTGTTGACCTCAGAGGAAATTGTTGGATGAGTGAGACTCACCATCACAAACAGGTGGCAGAGGTGGCACACAAAAGAAAAGAGTAAAAGGGTTTTTAAGAGATTTTGGCAGTGCCACGTTGTCACCGTCACGGTGACTCATAAAGGATTGTTACACTAAGACAAGGTTATTGTGTGCAAGCTTGAGTATCCATGGTACAGGAGACATCAGTTCTGGTAAGAATAGAGAGGAACCTGCATGGGCAGAGGACAGTACTAAGCTGGGTTGGTGGGATTGGTTCTGTTAAGAGCAGTTGAGAATTGTGTTTTATTAGTCGGCCTGTTCCTTTAACACATGAGGTCATTTCAGGTCATAGGCCTAGTTCTTTCATGGTAAAACACAAAATTTTCCATGGTGAAAAGGAAAAATAACAATAACAAAAAGAGATAGGTAGGGAAGGAGGAGGAGGAAAAGGAGAAGCCATCATAAACAACTCCTGCAAATGATTTCATGGTCTTGCATGTGAAAGAAAGAAATGTG
Source organism: Sceloporus undulatus (assembly GCF_019175285.1). NCBI lineage: Eukaryota > Metazoa > Chordata > Lepidosauria > Squamata > Phrynosomatidae > Sceloporus > Sceloporus undulatus. The sequence goes on from NC_056526.1 coordinate 93,647,492, forward strand.
CACAGAATATAATCACTTCTATTCTTGTTTGCGTGAAGAACTGGCTATTTTAAGGGGCACTGAACGAAACACCATTAGTTTCACTGCCAAATGTTACAGCAGAATGCTTGGCAGGTCACATTTTTCTGTATGATGCACCAAGCAGACAAATTTCCAAACAAACATTCTGGAATCAATTAACAGCAAAACAGCAAGAATAAGCAGCCACAGTCACATACTGGCAATGTTTTAAATTGCAGGTTGATCCTCCACAATGCCTCTTCACAACATAGTATCTATATCTATTTTTTAAATGTACTCCCTAGAGGAATTGAAGGAAAGTTTTTCTGGTCTGCCAAGAGAGAGATTCAAATGGTGAATCATTAGGAAGCATATCATACTCATTTGTGTTTGCTTTATATTCACTTGATGCTACAGTTTCAGTCAGGCTTCAGCTGTGGTGTGTCAGGAAAGCATCATGTGCAGTATAAATACTGTTTTGTTGATGCAGCTCTGACAGAAGCATATGCCATACTATTAATTCCAAAACAAGTTTGAAAAAGTGTTGCCAGTTTCGGAAAAACAAATACCATCTCATTTGCAAAACAGAATTTGGGTTATTTTCAAAGCAAACTTCACAGATAAACACATATGTTTTCCTTTTCTTTTTAGCGCCACAGTTTATGGTTTCCAAAAGTAGTGATAATTGCATTGGACTGTGAAGGGTAACCAAGTTTTCTTCCATTACATCTATTCAAGGTGATTCTTTATGTCAGAACATAAGATATGCCTTGTGGCTCTAACTAAATGTCCACCATGTCCAATATTCAAATTATAGAATCATAGAGTTGGATTATAGCAATGCCTTGGTTATAACCCACAGCAGTTTGCAAGTCATGTGTATAAATCAAACTGATAGTGTTTCTCTGAAGATGCCAGCCACAGATGCTGGCGAAATGTCCGGAAGCAAATTTTCTAGAACATGGCCACATAGCCCGAAAAACCCACAAAAAAACATGATAGTGTTTCTGTTTTTTATTTTTAATCAAGCATGGCAATAGGATTGTAAAATCCCTGGACATGGATGCATTGTCCAGTTAAACAAGGTCTAAACTATATGCTGTATTAAATATATAGTATGTAACTGAGCGCTCTTTTATTTTCTGCTTTGAAGGCAGCTTTATGAATTCCCGTTTTTTCTCAGGATTACCTCATTGTTAAATGTATCTAATTCCCCCATATGAGAGAGAAAATAGTAGAGAAAAGTCAGCCAATGCTCAGGTTCTATAGATTTTATCACATGGGAAAAATTGGGGTATCAACAGCAATTATCCCTTGAAAATTGAGCAATCACGATTAACATTTTCACATGATGTCATGATTAAAGTGCCATTATCCCGGGAATAAACAGGCAATAAACAGCAACAAATCATTTATGGGGAAATCCTATGATTGATTTATTGCTGTTTATTGCCTGTTTATTCCCAGGAAAATGAGTCTTTAATCATGATGTGTATGAAAATGTTAATCATGATTGTAATTTTCATAGGATAATAGGTGTTTAACACAGACACACACCCCATTTTCCCTGTGTGATAAAGTCCTATGACTCTGGAGATCTGGAGATCAGGGTTAGAGTCCTTGCTCAAGCATAAAAACCCACTGGGTGACTTTGGGCAAGTCACACTCTCTCAGCCTCAGAGGATGACAATGGCAACCCACCGTCTGAAGAAGCTTGCCAAGAAAACCCTTTGATAGGTTTGTATTAGGGTCCCCATAAGTCAGAAAGGACTTGGAGGCACACAACAACAGCAGCAATTATATTTTAGTTTGTAAGATCTTCAGACTTGCAGTTGGTGCTCTGTAAAATTAGGATATGAAATGGATAGAAGTAGAAAAGTCAACTAACAGTCAAGAAAATCCACCCTCAAAAAGTTTAAATTCAGAACAATAAGATACCATATAATACAGTGTATATTTGTTGTTGGATGTCTTAGAAAGAACAAATGTAGAAAAACCTTGTAAACTGAATATATATGAGATTACCAAATAAGATGAGTAGTCCAAAAATCTGTAGTCCAAAAATCTGTAGATGGATGAAATGGATGGATGGAGATGGATGAAATTTCCCAAATTAAACTTCATTTGCCTGGATGAGAATCAGTCTTGTTCACGTGAGAAGTCTTTGCAGTTGATGACAGTCTTTGGATAACTTTGAACGACTGAAACATGCCAGAAGCTATAGAACCTCAGTATCTGTAATACTGATACTGTTTAAGGGAAGGCTGTATTTATTTGCAGGAGCAATTTGAGCTCTCATCATGAACAAGCATACTGAAATGCATACCATGTGTTTACACCAATATTACAACTACCAAGTAATAACTTATACATTTTGCCAATAAATTAATTGATTCTCTAATGTAAACTTTTCCCACACTCATTTTGATATCAGAGGTTGATAGATAACAGAGGAAAGCCATAAAACTGAATCATAGATGAGTCTTTGTTTTCCAAACCCTTCCAAAAAATACAGGACCCAGATGAAAGTTTCCACTGAGAATGACTCATACACAAATGATTTCTTCCAGGATGATATTGTGTGCTGAGAAGGATATATTATTTCCCCTACATGATGTGGTCAGTGAATTATTACAATAAATCCCATTTTGGCTGCTCATTGATTTTAACGGAGCTGACTTTCTCTGGATTACATCCAAGATATTAGTTGCAACTCGCAAATATTAATTTAGATTATTTGCTCTGTTATGGGTCTCTGATTATAGACAAACTGCTTTGTGGTCATATTAGCAGTCTATAGTTCCTCAGAGAGCAGCCATTGAAATGCTGTAGGATATTGAACATCTACTTCAGAATAGGTGGAAAGTCTACCCAAAAGTTTGTTTTTGCCATTACTCTTCTTTTTTCAGCAATGGGGCAGAGGAGGAGGGCAAAAAATTGATCTGCCAGATCCGAAGCCTTTTGGTTTCCCTGAAACAGAGCTGAGGTTAGCAACTGAAAGAAAAATAAAACCATGCAACCACAGTCAACAATGAAATTAAACAAACAAAAAGGTAGTGCCATGCCTTCTACCCTCATTTATACAAACAGGGTATGGTATAACAGTTCTTTGCCAATGATTTTGGCAATTCTTCTTTCACACACACACACACACACACACACACACACACACAACTCCTTCTGCTCTTTGGTTTTCTCCACAAAATAAAAATAGAAAGCATAACCTTGCCTAAAATGGGATTTCAGTGGGGGAGAGAGAGAACGGGAATTGTGTGCCTAACTCTTTCAGTCAATAGGACTTAGAAACACTTGGCTCCAGCTAGATTGTTTCTCTCAGCAACCTGTCTGCAAAACCAGACTAGATATATGACTTAAGGAATAAGTTGATTTTAAAAAAGAATAAAATGATGCCAAGATTTTCTATGTGGATTTAAGGTAGACTAGATTTGACCCATAACTTTTAATGATATACTGTGAAACAGTATATTTGAAAGAAAATCAGGCCAAACTAAGCCTACAGCATCGTTGAAAAAGTCCCATTCCAAGCATTTCCTGGATGTCATGAAATCACATCTTGGAAAGGTTTAGGTTTCCAGAAACTCTCTGGTGCTTCAGAGCAAAATAAGAAGTCTGTTTTGTCATGAAAACCAAGAAGCAAAAGTTCAATATCCCAACATCAGTTACCACCTATAGGTATGCCGAACTACCCAGTATCAACCACACTGGTCATTATTCTTAGCATGGATATTCTAATATAATGTCACATTTAGGCTTTCATAGTTTGTTTGTCTCTTCCTTGGAATTTATTGTTACTGGCTTGCAAACTGTAAGGCACAAAGGGTAAGTACATGCTTTCCTCTCTAATTTTTGCTGGTTGCTTGGGTTTGCAGAAAGTAATACAGTACGAAATGGTGGCAACCATTGTTTGTTTATCTTCTTCCTTTTCCTACCACAAACTAGGAGGAAAAGTCATATTGGTTTAGGATTGTCATAGTGAAATAAAGTTGATTTTGGAACGGAGTGATTTTGAGCCAAGTCTCCTCTCTTTCTTGGACTCATGATTCAGCCTTGGACAAATTACTGAACATTTGCACAGTCGTGATGCAAATGTATGCAGGGTCAGGCCTGGATGAGACCTGATGGCTTCACTCCCAAGCTCAGTGCACTGATAGAAGCTTCTGGAGGGGACTTTTATTTGTTTGTTTCAATGCATTGTAGACTGTGAACACATAGTGCACATTCTTCCTAAGCAACTGCTTTTGATTTACTATTTTTGGAAGCTGCCTTAAGTCCCATCTTGGGAAAAAGACAGTATATACATGAAGAAAATAAATAATAAATAAAATAAATAAATGTTATGATCAACACATGGAGAACTATCTTGTGCTTTTCTAATAACTGCAACATAGGTCCCATACAGACAGGCCAAAATAAAGCTGCTTCGGGTCACTTTGGAGGTATGTTGTTTAAATGGATTGGAGCGTGGCTTTAGTGTGGCTTGCATACTCTTAGGATGCATGCATCATTTAAACAGCATACCTTCAAAGTGACCTGAAGCAGCTTTAGATAGACTCATAATCTGCTAAGGAAGAGCTTCTACTTTTTCCTCCCAATCACTAAAACTATAAAATTTAGCAACTCAGTGACTACATTAAAATATCCCATCAAGTAACAATGTACACATTTTCTTGATCACATGTAATTTTGCCCTAGAGGGCCTTTCAAAAGCTGTTTACGATATGGCATTGGTACCAGCTGTTCAAAGAAAATGAGTAGAAAATTTCACTGAGCATACCCAAGCCCTTGGACAGGTCTAAAGAAGTTGCTTGGATCCCAGCCTACATTCCCATATTGTACCACTAGTAAATTCCTTAACCTTGGTTCCCAGTGATATCATTATAACCAACGCACAGTGTAGCTATCTTGAGAATAATACACAAGCTATAAGATTTGGGTCAGCTTCAAGCACTTCTGTCTAAAGAAAGGCAAGAGCTAAATGAATAACAGAAGTTGCATAACTTCTTAAAAAATTAAAGTGATGCAAAGAGTTACTTATCATACTTGGGAAGCTATTCTTTCAAAAGTGATCGGAAGGCTGTGGAGGAGGGAGAGGAGTGCATGGAGTAGGGAGATAAGATGGACATATCTTGCAATGGCCTCCCACATGCTGGAATTGAATTGCCCATTTAGTTAACTCTGCAGCTGTTTGCAATGGCCAGGTGGAATGTGGGTACTTAATGTTAATCCTAGTAGGTATTGCCATAAATCAAATAATATCTTTATGGAAGGAATCTAACCTCCCCCTTTTAAATGGGAAGAGACATCACCTAACAGCTCAAAGTGGAGAGATCAGTTTCAATCATTCCACCACTGGCAGAATATGTTAGATACTTGGCAAGAAAAATACAAGTTGGCAATATTTCATGGTTCATGTCTCTTTTTAAAAAAGTATTAATGCAGGGGTATTTCTGTCTTTTGAGATAGAGACAAATGAAAATAATATAGGTTTACTGGTTCCGATCCTGCACTCATTTACCTGGGATTAAGCCCCGGTGAATTCAGTAGTGTTTTATTTTGAGTATATGCACTTTTGTGTCTGATAAAAGCATGAGTTGCCTTCTTTAACTACCCACAAGATGGTTACGAGTGACTTGTTGTATTCGAGCAGTAGCTGTTATCTTGTTTCCAGCAGAATACCACGGATGTTTTTGGAAGTTAAAGAAGTTTCAAGAAAGGGAGCTTGGATATTAAATAACAGTCTTCTTCTCTGTCCAGAATCTGTTATTACTGGATAAATATGCTGCCACCCATAACTTTCAAGAGAACTGTCCTTCACAAAGTTCTGTCATTTTAAAGACCATCTAAGGAGATTATCGCATTACCTTTGCTGCCAGCATAGATGCAGCATATAACATTAAGAAAATGAATTTTATTGCATTCACCTATTGTCGGACAGCAGGCAGCCTGTTTGTAACCCAAGCTTCTTCCACAGCTTTTCAAGAACAGAAAAATCCTGTTCATGAAAAGATGCAAGGGAAGCTTGGAAAAGCCTGGGTTGCAAATGGTTTGCCTGCTGCCTGGTGACAAATGAATGTGATAAGATCTGTCTTCTTAAAGTTACATCCCACATATTTGCTGGGAGCAAAAGTAATCTCCAAAACTAGTTAATATTCTTCCAGTTAAAGGAAGTAGGTTTCCCATGTACATGTTGGCCTAGTCCAAACATTGCTTAAAACTAGGCATCCTGGCTGACTAGGTATCCTGGCTGACTAGGTATCCTGGCTAAGGAAACCAGGATATGGATAAATTAATCCATATTGCCTTTTGTTTCTTTCTACTTTATTGGATTTACTTAGGATATTACTGCACATGGCTTTTAAACTGTGAGTACACCAGAAAAGAAGAGGCTTTGGCAATATTAACCACATGACTCTGACGTATTGCTGCCCATCCCTTTTCATTCAGGGGGAGAAACCCATGAATGACCTGGCAATTGTGCAAGTCAACAAGTGCAAAATGTCACTCCTGCTTTAATAACATTAATCTTCATTTTATATTTAACTCTTCTTTTTCTCCATATCTAACAACCCTTGGAACTTCCCCCATTGTTTAAGTAGTAATCCATTCATTCTCAAAACAGATATTGTGTGAACTCTCCAAGACTTTCTCCCCATCAACAAAAAAAATCAGTCTAGGCCAAATCAGACCTTTCTCCCTCCAAATCTCAATATAACTATTTTAAAACAGCATAAAATCCACATTCATCTTAACATCATTCTCATATTCAATTTTATTCAAAGGCTGGTCTTTTGTTTCAATTCCAGTCCTTCATTCCTTAAACCCAGAATGGCAAAATCCTTTTTCTTCTCTTTTCTTTTTCTACTTTGGAACACGAAGCAGAGACATCTAACACACTATAGACTTAACCTGGAAGTCCTCAGATTGTTGCTTTAGAATGCTTTAATTATAACATATAGAGGATAATGGAAATATAGCAGGTCAAAGGGATTGAGTTTTGGACTATTTTATAATTAAAATGATGTATTGTTGTGACAAGATATTAGAAAATTATTTTGAACATATTGAGAGACTGTAGATGTTTATGGGAAATGGTTGTATAGATGTCTTATTAGATTGGTGTGTGTGTGTGTGTGTGTGTGTGTGTGTGTGTGTATAATCTGAAACCACTTAATGATTGTTTGTAGAAAGATTGTTGATTTGTGATTTTGATAACAGCATCTTTTCTAAAGCAAAGGACATGTGGGTTCTGCACCCTGAACACTTAGCTTGCTGATGCTGGCTATACTAGAGGTGTTGCTTCTGTGGAGGTCACATGCAGCATATAATTTCTAAACTGAGAATAAAGCCATCAATGAATACTTGCCCTAATGGCTATGTATCAAGTGTTAGCACCACTATGCTTCAGAATTAATCAGTTATTAGAGAACAAAAAGAGAAAGCATTCCTATGCTAGTTTCATGCTTGTGGGCTTCCCATAGGCATTTTCCTGGCTAGCAATGTTGTGCTGGATAAACCTGATCAAGTCTTTGAATCTGGTCAAATCCAGCAAGTTCCTCTTATGTTACTGTGGCTTCAGCAACAATGGGTTTTCTGTGAACATTGCATTTCTTCTCCTGTTAGGTGGTTAATGAGACAGCCTTTGTCAGCACATTGGAATCTGACACTTTCCTGTACCAAAATTTTGCTTTCCTGCCTAGGTTTGGACTAGTCCTGATTCATTCTAGTATTTGGCCTGATTATTGTCTTCCCCTGTCTTCTTGGGAGGCCTGGAGAGTTCTCATCAAAGCCAGAATCAAAGCAAACTCCTGGGGGTCCTTATTGTTGGAAGCCAATTCTTAAACATGGAGCCAGGCCACTCTAAAGCAATGACGCTGGTATTGCTGGAGGGAATATATATATATATAGCTGGCAATTCCTCTTGCTGGTCCTCTTCTTAATATCTTCAGTCTGCAGGGATGCATGCCAAAGAGAAATTTCACCTATCATCATTATCCACAGCATGTATACTTGCATTCCTTTTGCTACAAAGGATCCTCTGAAATCCAAATTCTTGTATGTGGTCTTTTTGGAGCAACAAATTGAAGGAGCCACATGTATAAACAAACATTTTTGTTCTTTCTGCGTACAGAGACAAAGCTTCAGCTGAAAGGAAAACAGAGCAGCTTTTCTTTTATTGGAATACGTTACATTTATTTATCAGTAGATCTGCAGGACATTAAAAAAATAAAATATAAGGAAAAACTCCCCTGTATGTGGGGAGTCTGAGGATATAGAACATGTACTTTTAAAAATGAGATTTAAAGTCTCAATTGAAAGCTTGAAACCTATTCATCATCTGTCTTGGAACTGATTGACTAACAAGCATATTAAAATTAAACCAATTTGCATATTGTAAAATCTAAATGTGGGTACCATTCTGAAATATTGGATGAAAATTTACACATTGATGAATTAAATCTACTACATATTAAGGGATGGGAAAGGCAGTTGTAATGTTTTATTTTTCATTTCTTACCGCTGTAATATTGCTGGTCTTTAATAGCCTTAAATGCAAGCCCTTAAACAGCAACCTCAGTTACTGAAATCTGCTTTTACCAATTAAGCTAACAATTAAGTAATGATTAAGGCTGACAATTAAACATTCAGTCCAATCCACACTTACTTGATGGTAAGTTCTCCTGAACACAGGAGCAAACAGGAGTCAGTGATCATAAACATACATAGGATCAAGACTGTTAAAACAATCTAACCTACCTGAAAATATGAAACATCATGGCCTCTCTTATTGGGAAAATGACCCGCCCCCCCCCCCCCCCCAATTGTCACCCTGCTTAAAACTATTAAAATCCCACACAAGTCTATTAATCTTATTAACCATAGCCAGGTATTCTTTCTGCTTAAATCGAACCAGATTTATAATTTATTGATTTATGATTAGAAAGCTTTATGGCATATATTTCTGATAAGAAAATATAATGTATTGAAAAGGAAGAAATAATATAGTAAGTAGTGATGTATGAAAGAAGAGCTAACAATCAGAAGCCAGCACTGTGCAGAATCCAGGGAGTTATGGAGGATGTTATTTCATGCAAGTGGGAAAGGCTGATTAAATATTGACTGAAAATGGAAGCTCAAGATTCTCAATCAGGAAGAAATCAAGACTCAGAGCCTGCATGGAGGACCTACCCTCTTCAGATATAATTTAGCAGATTTGATGAAACTAACAAAGAAAATTCTGTGGGTGAGATAGGGTTACTGTGTATGAAAGTCTGATAATCAAACTCTAGAGCTGGAGCATGGGTGGTGTGCTATGCCTTTATAACTATGTTGGATGTTGGCCGTGGAAGCAGGATGGAAAAGCCATATCCTCCTGCATTTCACAGATAAAAATTGGGATACTTGTGGACAAATAACTTCAGAGTGTAGCCGAGATGCCAAAATTATTAATGATTTAGAACAGACAGCCTAGGAAGGGATACAACAGTTTGCTTTTGCCTGAGATAACAGGAAAGGCAAGATTCTGCTTCCTTCTCTTCACTTTCTACTGCAGAGTCAACTGAGTACAAACTACTTTTACCCCGAACCCAGTTTGCAGCAGTCCGAAAGTTCATACCCCCTATGCAAGCCATCTCAAGTTTCAAGATCTGCAAGGTAAGGCTTTCGTTTGGTCCCACCGCCTCCATAGGCATTTGGTGAGGATACAGCACCTCCACAGGCGTGTTTGGTGAGGATACAGCTTTCTCCATGGCTGCTCCCAGGCTGTGGAACTCCCTTCCATGAGAGATTTGGTTGGCTTCCTCCCTGCTTTCTTTCAACAACTTAAGTAGTGAAGTCAAAGAAGGGCAAGTGAGAGGAGAAGATAGAAACTCAGACATTTTAAAAGCAGCTGGAAAAGTGGGACAAAAGAGGATTAACTAGGATTGTCCCTGACAAATCAGGATAGTTGCAGGGAAAGAAAAAGTCACACATGCAGTGCCTTACTTTTCACAATTGTTTATATATTTTTAAAAAAGAAAGCTGTATTACTCAAAATATTGAATGGAAAGAGTCAGTCAGAACTACCAGTAATGAAATCTGAAGGACAATGTATGTTGTATATTACATTTTCCACATACCAAATAAATTCATTTCTAATTTATTTGCATGTTTATGGAGAACAACCTTTTGTAAAATATTCTTTGTATAAAGTCTGGTGAAAACTAGACTTGTCACTTCCACTACCTTAGAATAAAAACAGCTGGCCAAGAGGGGCTGTCAGTGTTATTTCCCATAAAACTGATAAACACATATTTCCCATAAAACTGATAAACACATAAACTGATAAACACACAAAGGTGTTTCCCTAAACCAAAAGGTCAAATTGGTAAAACAGAAAAGTTTAGGGAAAAGTGGTAGTAGAACAAATTATATAAAGGCTTTATTAACCAATGTAATGGCAAAATTATTATTATTATTATTATTATTATTATTATTATTATTATTATTATTAAACTTTATTTGTAAAGTGCTGTAATTATACAAAATAATAATGTAAGAGATCAGTTTTGCCAATAGGCATAAAATGCTGGAAACTCGAAGTCCCAGGTGACATACAAAGGTACAAATACACATAAAACCAAACACGTTTCGACAATTGTCTTCATCAATGGAAAAAATATTATCTAAAAAGATAAAATTATAATCTCATTAGTATGTCAATAAAGAATGATAATGAAGGCCATATTGAAAAATAATTGTTTACACATATACCTGTTATATCATCATTATTAGCTTGGAGTCATCCAGTATAAGTATGAAGAAAATTATATAATGGAATCCTGAAAAAATATATAAATATATGTAAATATTTTAAATAGAATGAACAAATTCCACATTAATTGAATATGTTATTCCTCCATACTTACAGTGTCCTGGATACTCCAATGGATTATAGTGCTAACGTGACTGTTTTACATGGACAGCTTTTTATTTCTCTCCTAATTGACTATGGTGCGTTACAGAACGCCCAAAATGGGCGCTCTGCTGGCACCGCCGGTTGCTGCGTCCGGGAACCGCAGCGGTCAAACCGTGCGGTTCCCAGGACATAACAAAAAGAAGCCGCAAAAAGTGGCTTCTTTTTGTGCCCCGGAAGTGGTGCCGCAAGTGGCCAATGGTGCACTCTCGACGTCACTTCTGTCGTGGGACGTGCGGACGCTATGCGCCTGCGACGTCAAGATGGCAGCGCCCATCTAGAATGGGCACTGCCATTTTGTATGTGCCAAACGCATACTAAGGTTAGGGGCATCCGGAAAGGACGCCCCTTTCTAACCCTAGTATGTGCTCCGCACATACTTTACGCCCATTCGGAATGGGCCAATGTATCCCAGCTGTTACTATATGATTAGGGTCACTTGGCAGGATGTGCATATCCTGCAAAGTGCTTCACATATTACAGTGTCAATACTGACAAATTGATACACATGTACAAGCTGATAGAGAGGAAAGACAGAAAAAAGTTATAGTCACTCCACCCAATTACAGTTCTCATTTAATCCAAAGGGGTTTTGTGTCTGCAGGGTGAAGATCCAAAAAAGTTCTCTTCTTCACAATTTCCTCTCCAGATTTTCCCCAATGCCAGAAACTTTCTCAATTGTCCAAAATTTAACATTCTTCTCCGTATGTTTATGTTGCAAAAAATGCTGGACCATAGATGCAGTGGTTCTTTGATTTCTTATGCAGCTCTTGGGTTCACAAATTCTCATCCTGATTTTCCTGGTGGTCATCCTAATGTATAGAAGCTTACAAGGACATTGGATTGTGTATATTACACCCTTTGTATCACACGTACATATATCATACAAGGAATACATTTTATTATTGACAGGATTAATAAATTCTGTGGTTTTAACACAATTTTTACAAACACTACAACTGTAACATGGGAAATTCCCTTTAGTTTTTCTTGCCATAGCCCTTGGCTAAGATTCTGTCCAGTACAAGTGCTATGTACCAGGATATCTTTTAGGTTCTTTGAATGTTGGTACACAAGTACAGGGTTCTCTGAACAGCCAGGAATGTCCTGAAGTAGCTCTCAATATTTAAGTATAACTGTCTGGATGTATCTTGTGTGTCTATTGTATGTGACAGGAATTAACATTTGTCCATGTTCCAGGTCATTCTAGTCTACCTGTCTTTTTTGCAACTCCTGAAGGGGTCCAGATAACATTCGGAGGTGAGAAAGACCTCCAGAGGTTTGCAGTGGAATGCCAACAGCCGGCCTCCTTGCTGCTGATGGTTCTTGTTTCTTCTGTTTCTTCTGAAACAGACTTTTTATTTCCATTTTTCTTACTCTAAAGTAAGCTTGTTTTAATCTCCTTTATCCTCTGATAGCAAATTGCTCTATTAGTTTTGGCTTGGCTATCATATTCAATTAGGCCTGAGCAATTTCTTCTCAATCTTACATACTGAGATCAATGTAGATTTGCTCTGATATGAGATGGATGGAAACTATCCTACCTCAAAAGGGAGTTTGAATCAGTTTCTTTCCTGTAAAGGTCTGTTTCTAATGAGATTCCTATTTTCACTATTAGTAAATCCAAAAAAAAAAAATCTTTACATAATCAAAATTAAGTTCAAATTTTATCGTGTTGTGTACATTATTAAGATATGATAGAGCATTCTCTGTGCCATTTCAAACAATGAAAATATCATCCAGATACCTTTTGTATCCTATTATGTTTGCTTTGAAGATATTATCATTGTTCAATATATACTGATGTTCAAAACTGTCCATATATAAGTTTGCTAGTTCTGGTGCAAATTTGCACCCCATTGCAGTACATGAGGTCTGACAATAATAATGGTCCTGGAAAGAAAAGAAGTTCCTTTTCAAAGTAATCTCGTGTAATCTAATGTACACAAAAATGCATTGATGGATCTTAGCAATCCCTTCTCTTATCAAGTGTGGATTCTATAACTGCCATTGCCTCATCGTGGGTTATATTAGTGTAAAGAGATGACACATAGAGAGTCACCAAGATACAATCATTATTGGGTAGTTTTGTCCATTCCAGAACTTGTAAAAAATGGCCCGTATCCTTGATGTATGTAAATATTTGTGGGACAAAGGGTTTCAAAAAGAAATCCACAAATTCAGAAAGGGGTTCCAATATGGAGCCACATCCAAATATAATTGGTCTCTCAGGTACTGGAAATTTATTCTTATGGATTTTGGGCAACAAATAAAAAACAGGTGTCATCTCTTACGATTTTAACAGGAAATCATATGTATTCTTATTAATGTAGCCTTCCATGAGTGCCTCATAGACTATCCCAAGGATAGATTTCTTTATCTTTTTGGTGGTATCCTGGCTGCATGGAGCATAGCATAAGGGGTTATTTAGTTGTCTGTGGGCTTCAGCTGTATAATCTTTCATATCCCATACCACTATTGCGCTTCCCTTATTGGATGGCTTAAAATGTTATTTCCCATTCCATCTACCAGGGGCTCTTTCATACTGCATAATTATAGATACCACTGTGATTCCATTTTAACTGTCATGCAGTTCCATCCTGTGGAAACCCTGGGACTTGTCATTTGGAAAGAATCCTAAATAGTCCCTAAAATGCAAATCCCAAGATTCAATAGGACAGAACTGTGGTAATTAAAGTGTTATACATTGTCTAGTGTGACATGGGCCCAGATTTTAGAATGCCAGCAGATAGTCTAAAACTTAGCAATGCTTACTGGATATACATCTCTTCTGCAGCTGGGCAGTGGTGGCAATATTTGTTATTGTTCATTTGTTCATCCTGGGAGTGAAGAATCAGGAACTCACCTCTCTACCCTAACCCCCTCATTGCTTTATTTCCAGCATTTGTTAGGTAGGAGATTAGGCAGAATTAAAATTATGATGGGACAGGTTCCAATTCCACTGAAAATATACTGTTCATGACAGCCCATACCTAAGTGTCCCTTAGTACTAGGAAATGACCCTTTCTAAAACACTCAGCCAGATGACCCAATGTTCTGACTGTCAAGCAGCTTCCCATGTTCCTATGTTTATTACTGAAGAACCACACTCCTTTGTTGCCATCAAGGCTAATTAATAAAGCAAGAGTGAGAAGAGCAGCTGTAGGACACAGTAAATGACTGCTTGGCTTTACTTGCTGTTAAATGAGAGCAGAGTGTAGCTATGGAAGGAGTAGAAAGAGAAGATGGAGTTGACACTCCCACCCTCAACTCTTGTCTCCTCTTTCCATTCCTTCCATAGCTAAGCTCTGCTCTCAGTTCACTCCTTGTAACTTTGCCTGTTCCTATTCTTTGGATGTTTAAAGGCTATTTTAAAATCCTCAGTTGAATTTTTAAGACACCACAAATGCTAGAAATTTTGGGACCGAAGAGAAATTTCTTTAGGTGTGGCTGAATTCTTATGGGGGCAATGCCCTCATTTTGCACCATGTAGGCAAACTCTTGGGAAGCTGCAAGGGATGCTATTGCTTTTGAGGAGCTGGTGTTTTGGTTTTTTTTTACAATCACTCCTGCCTGTCTGAATGCCTGTCTTTTCTATTCAGCTGAGAATTGGTTAAAAAACCATAACCCCTCACTCAGATATTAAAAAAAACAGCATCCATCTCCAGGACTCGCACTTCAAAAGGATATTTATCCAGCACAAGAAGACTTCTGAAAACTCAGGAGCCATGACACATGTTACATTGGAAGTATGTGAAGTACTTTCCCTCCCTCTTGTGAAACATTTACATTTTCTTTTTCTCTTTCTTGTAAGTAATGCATGAGGGTCATGGTAAGTCATTCTGCAGAGAAAAGTTATATATATGCAGCCAGCTTTTCTTGTTTTCAACAGAATGTGAAAGAAAATGATCTGATGCCCAAGAATATTCTCCAACACAGTAGAGAAACTGTGGATTGCCAGAGCTAACATGCTTCATTGGTGTGCTGATTTTTTTTTAACTGAGGATGCAATAAAGCCATTTATGCCTTTTCTTGCGTACTGTGTCTTTGAGTCAGAAAAAGCATGAAACTGTCACTTATAGTATTGTGGGAGCTAAAAAAAAACCCAACAGATTCATTGTGACATGAAATTTCATCAAGCAGAGTTAATCAGAGAATTAACAGGATCCCTGTTGTAACTTTTTGTTGAACTGTAGTTCACTGGCAGGAGTGAGCTGAAAAAGCCATCCTGAAAAGCTCAGCCTCTGATCAAGGGAACAGACCTCCATTGCTCAGTGAGGTCACTGGCTGTTAAGGTAGGATATGGAGTGCATTTGCAATCATGGCAACAGTCATAAAAATGAAGACCAAACATGCTATTTTGCCAGTGGCAAAATGCAGCTTCAGTTTTTGGAACAAGATCCTGGATGCCTCAATGTTCAAGCAGCAAAAATGTCAAGCATGCAGGGGCATCACTGGGTGGTGGTGGTGCAGGGATATGGCCCAAACCAGATGTCATCTCAGAAGGGAGTGCCACCTGGTACATTGGTGGCAAGAGCTGCCTTCTGGTATGGAATGTACTGTCACATCTCTCTGTGAGTAGACTGTGACTCCTGGAGACTAAATGTCCTGGGAAGGACCCTGTCCACCTTCCCATAGGTGGCAAGGAGGCTGGCTGTTGGCATTCCACTGCAAACTCCTGGAGGCCTTTCCCACCACCGAATGTTATCTGGACCCCTTCAGGAGTTGCAAAAAAGACAGGTAGACTAGAATGACCTGGAACATGGACAAAGTGCCTTCAGGTGTCCCAGTCCATCTTCTTGTCAGTGGTGAATCCAGCTTCTCTTTCTCAGACTGACTACTCATGATGACCTATTGACTTGGTGGCTTTGAGCTACAGAAGACCCCAAGTGTCCAAGATTTCCCCAGCAAGGGTTCCAGGAGTCCACCCAAGAATTCCATCTTGCTTTCCTGTTGCTGTGTGGTTGTATCTTCCATCCCTACTGTTCAGTTACTTACTGGCATTTCAGACCCATGTGGGTATGCCAAAAAAAAAAAAAGGGGGGGGGAAGCATGCCTCTGAGTATCTGTCCATGGGATTGACCCTAGGCAGGCTGTCTCTTGGGGTTTTGCACATACGAACCCTGGGGGTCTTTCCCTTTCCCAAATGACACCTTGACTCCTTTCAGGACTTGAGAATAAGTTGGGTAGATCAGAAGGCCCAGGATATGGACAGTCCCTTTAGGCACCCTTGTCTATCAACTGTTGGCAGCATGGAAGCCAGTCTTTCTCCTCCTCTGTGGCCCAATATATTCCTGAGGGACCATTAGCCTGGATGGAGATGTGTGCCATGAAGCCTGGGGATGACAGCGTGTTACTACACTAAGATGTTACCAACCCTTGCAAACCACTGCAAATATGTTGACAGTATGCTGCATGAGCAATTTAACATCCTAAGATTGTGTCCAAGGTGTGGGAGGCTGTTTGCCATACCCTTCCCTCAATATCTTACAATAGAATAGGCATTTCAGTCTGGCTTTGAAGCAGTTTCAAACAGTGACATGAAGATGCAAAAATATGAAAGAAATCATACTGGATTTTTCAAGATTCCTGAAACTGTTTCTTCACAAGATGAAAGAGATGAGAGAGGAAGAAGAAGTGCATTTCCATGGTATTGTTCCTCTGACATGGTCCAGTTCCTGAGTCATGACTTTGTGTTTCTTAATCTTGGCAGCAGAATAAAGTCCTTGGAAGATGAATATTTTTGCATCTCAAGACAAGACACTCTGGAGCTCTCACCATAACTTCTCTTTTTATGTCTACACGATTTACAGTGTTTACAGATGGAAGTAATTTACTAGCATGGCGATCTTTCATCTAGCCTGTTTCCTTTCAGTGACCCTGTGTTTACGATAAGAAAAACACCAACAAGGTGTCTGATTTCTTTATGGAAAATAAGGCATTTTATGAAAACAAAAGCATTTTGTTTGCGAGAATCATCATTCCTCTGTTGTTGCTACATTTGTTTAACACATCCATAAAAACACTCAGTAAAAAAAATCAAGCTCATTTCATCTAGCAGACTTACCTGTGGAAATCATAGATGAAAAACATCATGCAAACAGGTACTTCAGCATAGTAGTTCCAATCCCACTGCTGCAATTCTGTGAGTGAAACAGAGTTTTTAAAACCAATAAGCATACTCAACAGTTATTCAGGTGGGCAAGCAAAAAGTTAGAACTACTGCCCTGTCGACCTAGTCTCTCCTCCTTGCCCCTGCCAAAATGCTAATTGGTGCAATGGCTGCTTTTTAAGAGAGCTTCACATGAATAGCCCCAGCTGCTGTGCTTGTGTAGTCAAATCAAGGTCAATGATTTTATACATGCCTGTATTTTTAATTGACAATTTATCAGTAGCAGCCAATGTCAAAATAGTCTGCATATAAAAACAACAAAAGAAAAGCATTCATAAATATGTTAGTTTGCAGCACACTGTTCAGTGTCAGAGGATCACTCTTCTTCCAGCTTTTAATTCCATATTCATAAAGCCAGATTCATGACTGCTTTCTTTCCAGAAATTTAATAAATGAGCGCCATCTATTCAACAAAGAGAGCTGACTTTTGCAATATTCCAGATTTATATTTATAGTGAACTTCTCCTTTTCCAGTGTTATTGTCCAGAAAGTTTTTCTTAGTCTGCCTATTTTCATTGTCTCTCCAGGATACTGTCTTGTGAGAGAATGTTGGAGCAGTGTTTTTTCTCATTTTTAATGCACAAGACTCATGCATATGCTCAGATTTGTTCCATTTTACCATTTTATTTTGTGTAAAAATTCTTGCACATATGCAATATGTGTTCATGATAATGTCTCATCACAAAAACACAATATTCATGTATATTATTTACACCTCTATTTTAGTGTTTGACTATGTCCTACCATCTCAGCTGAAAATAATGCAAAGGGGCATTTAAGACATTTACAGCAGTCTTGTCACATCAACTAAGAAGTAAGCCACTCTGGGTTCAATTGAACTTAGGACCTTATCACACCACTGGTAACCTGGTAACCTGGCTTACCTCTTCTGAAAATCTAATTCAGACTGCAGCCAGGTCCTAGCACAAGGATTTTACTTTCAAAGCTGCCTGGTGAGTCCAGCCTGGCTGCAGCTCAGGTCCCCAACATGCTTTAGTGACCTTTTTTTGAAGTTGGAAAGCTCCTGTTTTCGAAATGAGGCTCCCAAAGCATGCCTGAGACCCAGGCTGCAACCGGGCTAGATTTACCCAGCGGTTTTGTTGGCAAATCCTTGCGATAGGACCTGGCTGTAGTCCTAATTATACTTCAGTTTGAAAGAGATAAGGTGGGTTATTTAAATGGTATGATAAATTACTTAGTCTGGGTTAAAAGAGAATAGCACTACAACCTGGTAGTGTGGTCATAACTAAGTGGCATGGGCTGGGGCTGGATTTCATACAAGCTTCTTCTACTGGCAGAAAGAATGCCTGCTAGCTAATCTCAGAGATCTGCTGACAGACCTGCTTTGCTGTCTAAGATCTGGCAGTAGAAGACTGAAAGGAATTCAGTTATGCCAGATCCAATGCCTCTTCAGACCAGGGAACCTTCGCATTCCTATACTCACTAATAGTTAGTTTGCATGATTGCAGAATTCTTCTTTGTCTCATCCAATCCACTTTCTTCCTGGATCATTAATCTGTAGCCATTTTCTCTCCCACTTCTATCATTCATTACACCATGTATTTTATTGTGAATAGGTTTGGTAAGTAAAGATACTTTTATATGTTTTACAAAGAAGACTATGTTTGTTTGTTTGTCTGCTAGAACCCACGATGTGTGTATGGGCAGGGGCATCATTCTTGTTTAGCTTCTGCATTGTCAATTAATTACTTTGACTGAGAGATCCACTATTATCTTTCTTAACCTTTTATATATAGTTTTTTATATAAAGTTCTATTTAGCTGTGTGGTATTTTGAGACGGCCCATGGGCTAATAAATAAACATTGATAATATACTACTATCTCTCAAGTTTCCAACCATAATGGTGGCCCAAAGTTAGACTGGACTGAGGATGGCCCAAAGTAACTTCCAACATCCATAGGCTGGGAAGGGTCTGGACTTAGCACAGGTAAAGTTGGTCTAATGTTGGCTCAGTTGGCCTTTGGCTCTCTTAAGCAGCTAGCATTGTTTTTGGTGGGGTTTTCGGGCTATGTGGCCATGTTCTGGAAAAGTTTATTCCTGACATTTCACCAGCTTCAGTGACTGGCATCTCCGGACCTGAAAAATACCAAAATCAAGACCCAGGAAGTGCAAATGAAAAACACTCAGGCTCAGAGAGGTTTACCAGCAGACAGTGGATCACTAATTAAATAGACACCCTAAGGCCTTGCCATTGACCAATACAGAGATTAACATGTAAATCACTTCCTCTCAACTAAAGATCATACAGATATAAACACACACACACACACACATACACCCCGTTCACCTCCAGGATTCTCTGAAGATGCCAGCCACAGGTGCTGGCGAAACATCAGGATTAAACTCTTCCAGAACACGGCCACATAGCCCCCAAACCCCACAAAAAACAATGTGTGGTACCTTTGCAGCCACCGCAAACTCATGACACATTTTACAAGTGTCACTATAAAACATAAGCCACTTCCTCTCAACCAAGGGACACACGATATATATACCACACTCACATGTCAGCATTCTCTGAAAATGCCAGCCACAGATGCTGGCATAACATCAGGAATAAACTTTTCCAGAGCATGGCCACATAGTCTGAAAAACCCACAAAAAACTATGGATGCTGGCTGTGAAAGCCTTTGACTTCAAAGCTAGTATTGTGCTCTTAGGAATACTCTGCACTGTCCAAATGCAGTTCTGGGAGTCCTATTGAATTCCAGGGGTTAATTTTTTAGTAGATTTGTCAAAAATTGCACTTCATGTAGAGATCATCATTGAGTATATGTTTCATACACTATGCACACTCTGTTCTTTGTCACATGAAACAGAACATTATACCCATACATGCATAAATGTGTTGATGTATTCAAACATTGGTGGTCATTACCTGTATACTCCTGACACACATGTCTAAAAAACCTGGAACAAGCGTGGATCATGACAGTGGATATTGACTCACCTTTTCAAGAGCCATATCTGAAGATAGTGAAACAAATTCATGAATACATGCACTTTTCCAATAGACCTAGAATATCTTCAAAAATGTTTCAAAGTTAATCGAAAACACTTTGTTGTAGAAATAAGTGTAGAACAAGTGTATAATCAGTCATGTGAGATATTTGCATAGATGTTGTTTTTGTTATAAGTGTATCCAGCAGAATAAAATAAAAATAGAAATAGACAATTACCATGTGTTACAGTTTCCATACATATCTCACACAAAATGCTTTCCATGCAGCAATAGCATAAGGCACCAGAGCCATGCTGAGCTGGGAATGAGTGGAACCTTAATTAGACCCATCTGGAGGGCAATCATTTAGGAAAGCCTAGGATAAGACCTAAAGAATTGTGTGGTAGAAGGTGGCATAAGTCACCACTGCAGAGTAGGCTAGAAGCTGTACAAATGACATTCAGTGGCATATTGAAGTCTGTGTGTGGCAAGAGAAGCACAAATTATTTTCTTATGAATAGATGAAACTGCCATACTGAAGCAGACCACTGGTGAAATACCGTATATACTGAACTATAAGTTGAGAAATTGATGCCCAAATATTGACCCTATAATCTGGGGTCGAATTATACAAGGGTCAGTACAGTTACCATGGCTTGAGATCAACTGGAGGACAATTAACAACAACAACAACAAACAGTAATAATACTCATAAAGCTCCTTTTAAAAGTAGCCCTGATGTCCCACTCTCTGTGCCTGGGCAGCGCTTGCTGAAAGAGCTGCGAGGCACCAGTGTGAGTGTGCGTGTAATGATTTCCTTCTCAATCCTATCCCCAAACTTTTCTTTCTCCTCTTTGCATTTCCCCATTTTCCTTCCATTTGCAAACTGATCTCCAAACCTTGCCTCTTTGCATTTCCCCATTTCCCCTCTGTTTGCAAACTGATTTCCAAACCTTGCCTCTTCTTTGCATTTCCCCATTTTCCCTCCGTTTGCAAACTGATCTCCAAACCTTTGCTTCTCTTCCTCCTCCTCTTCTCCTTGCATTTCCTCTGAAAACCAACCTTCTCTTTTCCCCCCTCCACTTCCACTTTGAAGCCAACCTTAAAATCTGTCTCCTAAATTCTGCCCTTGACTTATCCACGGGGCATATCAAAATCCAAGATTTAGATCCTAAAACCTTCCCTTGACTTATACATGAGGTCGACTTGTACACGAGTACATACGGTATAGCTTTATGTTTTCTGTTCTGATTACTATCAATTGTAAGCTCCCCAACAGATGTCTTTCCCAGTGGGATGCCAGTGGCTGGAACTAAGAACTACTGCAAGCAAAGCATACATTCTACCTCTCACTTGTGCATAATCCCATCTCCCAGAATCTATTCTTTTCATTTCCACAAAGAGCTGCTGTGCAGTCCTCCCACTGGTAAAAATGGAAAATTAAAAATTAAATTGTACCAAAGATAAATCCTTTAAAGTCACTTTCCCTCTTTTTTTCATCCTCCTGCCTCTTCTCCTTCCAGATACATGCTTTAAATCAACACCAGCATTCTTACAAAAATAAAATACACTGTATAAATAAAGGGTGAGGCCCTCATAACTCACTCATGGCTGCTGCAGGAGATTTATTGGTTTTTCTATCACCACTTGTGATAAGGACCACATTCTTTTCCTCCAACCTCTTCTGCTCTCTGTACAAGATGCATTACAAGATCCATGCAGATAAGAGAGAGGGATTCTGTGTTTCGACTGAAAAGTGATGAAAAATAGTCCAGGGCTAGTCTTAGAAATTGCTCCAATATTATTTTCAAGCACTAACCATTAATATTTTGTTACTGGCTTGACAAAACGATCCACACCAAAGGTTTTTCTTTTTCTTTTCATATTCTTGGTGGGGGGGGGGAGAGATTTTCCAAGATCAGCTACTCCTTAATTCTGGCTTTTGACAGACACTCATCACACTTGGCTCATTCATCATTTTCTCTGTGTGGGAACTGGGAAGTCTATTCCGTTTTGACATATCTGGTTTCGGTGGGTTTGTTTACAGTCATGTTGAAACCGTGGACTTTGGCAGACTTAAAAAGTGGGGAAAAAAGAGGGAGAAGGTCATGGAATCTTAAGCGCTTTGGTCTGAGACAGAGGTGGACCTGATTCAAACCTCCAGAGGAATTCTGAACTTTGGTAAAAGGTAAACCAAAGACCATGTTCATCTGAGTGAACAAACTTGAAAATTCAAATGACAGGGGCTAAACCAAGGCTCACCAATGTGTGGTCTGGAGGACACATGCAGACCATTCTGGATATTTTTGAACACTCCTTGCCCCTATGGTTACCCTTTACTGCTGACATTTCTACTACTGCTACCCAAATCTCAGCATTTCTTTTGAGAAAGAAATGTACATTTCCTAAATACCATATTTCCAAATATAATTTCTGGGATCTGGGCAACAGCTGCAGAAAGTGAAGTGACAGCACAGGAAGATGTGGTTCCTAGTGGAGTTTGGGAAGCCCTATTCTAACTCCCCCCCCACACACACACATACAAAGTTAGGAAGTAGGGAATCATAGGCGGGATACAGACCGCCGCTTTGCGGCGCTCCCCCGCCGCCGCCATTTGCTCCGCGCGGGAGCCGCACCAGCCAAACCGCGCGACTCCCGCGCAGAGCAAAAAAGAAGCTCCATTTCGGAGCTTCTTCTTGCGGCGCCTCTATGACGTCGTGAGGCGCCTGGCGCGGACACGCGACGTCATAGGCGCCGCGACACGTCTGGACGCTGTGCGTCCAGTACGTAAAGATGGCGGCGCCCATGTAGAAGGTGCGCCGCCATCTTGTACGTATAGGATACGTACTAGGGTTAGGGGGGTGCGGAAGCACCGCCCCTTCCTAACCCTAGTACGTATCCTATACGTACTAAATGGTGGTGTGTATCCCGCCATAAGCATTTTGTCTGAAACTGGAATAAGAAAATTAATCAAGATGTTCTATAATAATAATAGTTTATTTATATTTTCCCGCTTCACCCAGATGGATCGAGGAGGGATTACAGTCCGCTAAAATACATACATCAATACTTAAAAAACGTATAACACATCAATAAAATTAATAGCAGTTAATCTTAAAAACTAACTTTTCATCAAGTGCCAATGCAGCAAAGTTATACAATGGTCAGAGGGTACTTCTTACATAAGGTCTGGTGGGTAAGCTCTCTGGAAGAGGTCTGTCTTAAATGTTCTCTTAAACACCCCCATGGAGATAATGAGACGGATCTCTTCCGGAATACCATTCCACAATTTCAGAGCAGCTGCTGTAAAGGCTCTCTGGGAGTTCGATATAAGCCTAGTTGATTGGTGTTCTAACACATTCTTTCAGTTATTCTGAGAGTGCCGGGCAGATTGTGTAGGGAGAAGTGTTCCTGCAAGGAACTCAGGACCAAGCCATGTAGGGCTTTAAGGGTAATAACCAACACCTTGTATTGTAGCCAGAAGCTAATCAGCAGCCGGTGAAAAGATTTTAAAACAAGTGTTATGTGGTTTTGGATTGGTTTTTACTAGCTTCATATTAATTCATACGAGCTCAGGCTGGTTCTGGAGTCCATATCTAGAGTACTAATTTATTTATTTGCTAAATCAATCCCTCACACCTCCAAGCTTCTGGTGTACCTCCTGGTTGGAGAAAAATGTCTCTTAAGGCTACCCCATCTCACCATATAGCAAAATTGCCTCCAACATTCCCCTAGAGAATTTTTGCCAAAGATTCTGCCCATCTCTGTATCCCAAAATGAGGGTTGCTTAGAGGTTTGAGAGCCACCAAAACAGCCTTGATGAGCTTGCATGTGGCCTATGGGCTGTATATTTTCCTTACTCCTGCTCAATGGAAGCAATATGGGGACTAAAGTAGCTTGACTTGCCAAAACTGAGCAGTCAACAGTTTTTTAAATTATGCTTCTTAGAAAAACAGCAAGTTTTACAACTGTCTAGAACAAAAACCCACAGAATTACTAAATTGAAATTTGTCTGGGTTAATCCTATCTTTAGGATCTACCATATATTCAGATTTTAATGTATGTGGGGGGGGGGGGGGGAATGTAAAGTTCTACAGTCACCCCTCCTAACTCATGGGGGATAATTTTACCCCATTTTACCAGTGCCTTTTTGACGCAGGTTAAGTGGGTAAAAACCATGGCCCCCTTTTCCAAATTGCTTCAGCAATTTAAATTAAGTGGGAACCATGGTGGTTTTAACTGATTCATTTGGAATCACGATCCATTTTAAACCATAGTGGTAACAAGGCCATAAAATGCCATAGAATAAATCAATCCAGCCCGAGTAAGAACCAGGCGTATTCAAATCAGATTCGAATCTGCCCTGGTTCCCACTGACAAGCCTCCCGGACATACCTCCGTACCTGCTCCGTCCTCTTTTCTTCTGGCCTTCCTCTTTCCTTCTGCCCTGGCCTCTCCTCCACCCCCGGCCTAACAATATGGCCAGAAGGACGGAGGGAGGCATGGTGGGGAAGCCGCGGCTGTCACTTTCTGCATTGATTCTTGAAACCAACACAAACATAGCAGGAATCACTCTGTTTGCTGAACCAGGTTCAGGAATCGGTTCAGGAATCAAATGAAAAGGTAAGTGGGAATTGGGCCTTAAATGCCAAATCATGGATCTTATGAACAGCCCTACCAAGAATTTGCCCACCTCTGGACTAGGCATTATGTCATGTCTCTATAGACGTGTTGCTATAAGGAGACAAAATATGCCTACAAGGATATATGATGTACTTGAAAGTTGCTTGTTTTCCCAGTCTAAATATTAACACATAACCAAGCATGTTAATATATTAAGGGTTTCACATCCTTACCCTTTTGTAAACTCTTAATTGATTACTTCTGAAGTCAGGTAGTCTGTATGAGATAGGTGTATTTATTTACTTGGTCCCCATTCTAAACAGCATAAAATGAGCCAGATAGATTTAGATGCTGAGATGATTGGGTAGGTCAAATAAACCTTGTGGTTGGGAAGAGTTTAAAACCCATGTCTCCTCATTCAAAGCCCAATGATCAGTTGAATCCAGTGACCAAACTAGTTGTCTGGTTGATTTGCATGCAAGACACGGATATATTTATGTATGGACATATTCTTTAGGCACTTTCAGGTAGATTTTCATGGCAATGAAAGTAGCAGTTGAAAGAAAATATCATCCGCATAAAGATTAATGCACTAATCCAAAGGTATTTTCAGTTTATATAAAATAAAATTATTGTATTTATCTATTCATTACACATGTTCTCATTTTATCCTTGCATCTACCACTGAAAGTGGAGAAAGAGTGACATATCCAAGAGCATCAACTGAAGTTCATGGCAAAACAGATAAACATGCAATATTCTATCCATTGAATCATCTCTCAGAAACATTGAACTATCATGGCCTTTCCACTCAGTTTGCTAGCCCTTCCTATTACAATTGACTTTACTACCCAGTGCCTCGGCCAGCACTAAGCTTTGCTCCCTGGGAAGAACTCCAGAACTGGTTCAAATGCCTTATGTTATACCATTATGCTTGAGGCCTGAATAATATGAGGTTTATTATAGAAACCTCAGTAACATACAAATAATATTTTAAAAGCGAAAATTACAAATCGATCACCACATTAGTATTATATAAAAAGTGTTATATGAGAAGTGTTATATGATCAATCTCTTATTTATTCTGTCCCATCTCACACCTTCTCAGATCTTTAAATACTGACAAAGGGGGTAACAGAAAGAGCATTTCTATCTCTCATCATCCCTTGCATTATGCAAAGAAGTGTGAACGCAAGGCTTGAGACCTAGCAGTCTCAGAGAGAAGTAAGGAAACTATAGTCATTCAGATGCCATGTTCCTTCCCTCTGATATGTGGTTGTTTATGCTCCTCCCTTTTTGATATATGGCTGTCTTGTCATGGTTATCTCATAGATCCCTTACTTTGCTTATGATTTGGCTCATACTAATGTGCAGGCTTGTACTAACCAGCAAGCTGTTATATTTGAGGAGCTCTTACTGAGCACAAAGCAATTGCTGCAACCAGAATAGAAGGAGTGCCATATTGACTTACTCCTTCCCTGCTGCTTGATAATGGAAATTTGGTGCCACCAACTACTGCTTTCCACATGAATTCCCTCCTGAGAGAAAAAATGCCATTTTGTTGTTTGAAACATCTACTTTACACACACACACCAAGTTATAAATCTAAATCTACAAGAAACTATGGAATGTGCTGACCACTATCCTTCAAAAATGTGCAGCTTCTTTAAAGCTCGGATCCCTTGTCATGTCCTTCTTTAGTATTGATCATCACATATTTCACCTTACCAAAATTAATAATGTTCACAGACCATCCCTGAAGCCCTTCTCTCTTTAGTATATGAAATAGTATAGTTCAGCTAACTTTTTTTAAGCCATCTTTGTGCCTGCCCTGCACAGTAAGATCAAGGGTAGCTCAAGATTATTCTGTTAGTTAACCGGCTCTTCAAAGAGTAATAGCTCTGTGAAAAGTTTCAATTTTGGATGTTAAAGAGCTCAGTAAGCAAGCACAGATGCATGACTTGTCGACTGGTGGTCAGTTAGGAATTTCTTCACTGATTACTCCATTTGAGCTCCAAGGAACAATTATAGGTTTAATTTCTCTCAGGCATATATTGTTTCTCAGAGGACCTCAGGTTCTTAGGAGTTGTGGGCCACTCCAGTTCCTCGGTTAAGTATTTTTCCACCAAATTACTCCCATTCTTAATTCCTTTCATTATTTTTCATTGCTATTTTATTCCTGTTTCACCCCCCTCTTCCCCAAATTCTCCATTCCTGGTACTGCAGTGACTGAGTATACAAACCCTTTTAAAGCTAGTTTGCAACCTAAAGTTTTAATTCTTACTTTTAGCTTTACAACTTTGGAGGAAGAAGAGAAGGAGAAGTGATTTCAGTGTTTGCACACTTACAGATTTATTACTTGCTAAACTAAATTCTAAGCTAAATTTTTGATGTCCTAGAGCCCTCTGAGAGAGGTGCAGGAAGATCCATTTCTCACTACCATACATATGATTTGTTGAATTACATTGGTGTTCCCCATTTTGTTTGATCTCCATCTTTGGGAGGGGGTTGTGAAAACACAGTTTATGATTCTCCATGGAACGGATACACAACATGCAGGGGCAGGGAGGCAGGGACTCTTCTATCACATGAAAACTTTCAGTGCTATGATGAGTGTCTGAAACAGGCTCAGGAAAAATTCCAGAGATAGCAGTAAATTCCTTTGATAATTGTCACAGGGTATGAATTGCCCCAAAGAAGCCAAGCCCTCAGAAGACAGTTGCAGGAACCAGGTGAGAGTAGTCAACGTCCTTTCTTTTTTCTAGCCTCAGATGTTGTCTCCTATCATCCTGTATATGTATATATAAGGGAAAAAATTATTTTTCCCCACCAGGGAGGCCCGATCTCAAAACTCAATATGGAAGTTGCTGTGATCAAAGCAAAGAGGAGGGGGAGGACTCATGAAACAGAACAATGTGAAATCTGAAACATTCAAAATGAAAAACAAATGGTTCCAGTAAAATAAAATAAATGTTTTTTTCTCTTTTAAAAATCCATTCTTAATTATTTTTTTAGGATGAGGTTTTGCATCAACATTTGATCCAGTAATTCCTAACTATAATAAAAAAAGGCATGTTGTAAAGAATTCCCACCAGAACGTCAAGAGCTATGGTATCTGGAACACACACAAGACAGGTCTGGCTCAGAACAGAAAGTATTCAACTCCCAGAGGCAACATTTTTACTTTGAAAATGATTAAGCTCTTCAAACTTGGTTAATAAATCTGTTTGAAGTAAAAAAAAAAAAGTGAGTTAAGTAGAAGAATGTCATTATAAGTTTTTGAGTCAAAGATGTTTCATGATTGTTTGCAGAGTTTAGTATACCTGAGTTCAATGGGGCTTACTTTTGAGTAGACTTATATAGGTTTGTACTTGTTCACCACATACCAGATATCAGATAGTTTAGATGGCCTGTTTCTGTCCTATAAGCAATTATTCTGAGATATCTGAATCAATGATGTTTCAAAGTGAGGTTGTAAGGTACTCCAGAGAGCTTCTCAGATTTTCTTAGTGGCAGAATAGCTATCCTGAGAGAGAGGGATTGCCTACCGCCAATTGTCTTCTTCTGTACTATAGACCCACCGGTATTTGTGTTATGTGTGCTTTATGCTATCCTCTCAGGCACAGTCATTGCCCCATATGGATGAAGGGCACTTTCCAGATTGCTCTGAAATGTGCAGAAAATCTTTTGAGAATGTGAGAAGCTGTTGTGGCAGACAAATTAATGGGGAAAATTTTCCAGGAAACAGAATGGAAACTTCACAGCGTCCACAGGTTGATTACTATAATTTCAGTTGTCATTCACAGAAGAGAAGAAAAAACCCATAAAAGAAAACAATGCAATTAACAGCATTTATGGACTTCCTGAAAATCCAGGTCCTTCTATTCATACTATTTCAGTTTGCCAGCTTTGTCTGACTAATTCATTTTAAAAGTAAAGACTTCAACTATATGCTTGCAGAAAGAAAATTGGAAAATATAGGCCACGATACATCTTTGCAACATAGTGAAAGTTTCACCAGAAAAGGAAGACACGGATGAAAATTCTGTCTTTCTTTTTAGAGGAGAAGAAAGGGACCTCTTGGTGGTGTGAGTACTAACTCCAGGTGTGAGGTGACAAAGTGACAAAGTGCCCTCTGAGGGGTTCCAGTAACAGCAGCAGTACTTCAAAGATGACCAAGGAGTTGGAAAAAGGAGTTGACGCGTTAACTTCCCACAATGCCTCACATTAGTGAATTGTGTAGGTAGGCATATGTCCTGGCTTACAGCCCTCCAGTTGAAGCTATCATCCATCTGATGGGCTGTTTTGTCCAAGTCTGATTTAGGAACCAGGGAGGAGAGGCCTTGAATTTGCCCAGCGATAGTAAATCCCTGGAAATAATAAAAATAGGTGCACAAATCATTTGGTCATAGTCTTCCCTACTAGGGTAAAAGGCTTTTATATTTATGTTTAGGTGATAGTTCTTATGTCTAAACCTGTGACTATCAAATCCAAGAATGCTGCAGAGAAGACAACAGATGTAACTGGACCATTGAACTTCAGAGCAAAAATATGTCTAGATTTGATTGTGATCAAACTATTTTACATAAACTAAGGTAAAATATAGAATATACTTAACATTTTACCCCACATGAAATGCAACAACTGAAATATGTGTTCACTGTGCTGGAACAACAACAACAAAATCTAAACAGGCTTGTTTGATAGAAGCATGGAACAGAGCCTTTTTGGTGACTGCTCCTAAACTCTGGAATTCTTTCTTAAGCCATTTAAACTCCCTCCCTCTTTGCTCTTATACTGTCAAAAGACAATTAGACAAAGTTGTTATGTCCATGGGAGAAAAAAGTATGAGCTTCAGATGCTTTCGTTATTTTTATTTTTCACAATGCACACAACCAAAATGCAAATATATTTTTGTAATTTTACACAAAAAGGCACTATGTATAGAAAATAGTGGTGCTGGACTGTGGGGAATGGAAGATACACAGGTTAGATGATACCTAACAGTAAAAGTTGCATTCTCTTTTAGATAGGTGGCCATGTGTTCTACATTACAGAGAACAGTCCTCAAACCACTACAGTTAACATATCACTCTCATTTTCCTACTAAAAGACAATCAAAGGTTTGCAGCCCTTTAGAAACATCACCAATGATCTTTCATTGATATTACAATATCCAACTTGTACAGTGCACTGGCATCATACGTGGGTGCACCATACACAGCTTTGAGCTTACACTGAAAGATGCACGATGGAAAAGTCAATGGTGTGTGTGCCCATTGCGCATGCATTGCACCATGCCACAGGCATGAGCCCCATTGTTTTCAATGGGGCTCCAGCATACACGGTATTTTCCTTATGTGTGGGAAGGATCCAGAATGGATCCCCTGTGCAAGGGAAGGGCACATTGTATATTAAACTGTTTTAGGTTCTTATTTAAATTATACAAAATGTTACACATTTGCTCATCCTCATTTCTCTCTCAGTTCACAAATCTTTCTTTTGCTAAATGCATTATTTACAGCTTCCCTATTTTTCACTGACCTGTAGCTTATAAAATGAACAGATGCTCATTTTAAAAACTGCAACAGGCAAAGTAAAAACTATGAGCATAGGTTATCTATATCAAGTGACTGAGCTGAATAAACGTTAGTATTATGGGAGAATAAAGGCCATCTCTTCTTTTTTTAAAAAAAGTATTTAATATGAATCTACTAGGCAGCAAGTTCCACTGAATTCAATGGGGCTTATTCTGTGGGAATTGGTATAGGACTGTAGTCCCCATAAAGATTATCAAGGAAGTTTTTGGTTTGTGGTAACAATTATGCCAGAAATGGAGCTTGGTTGTGAATCGCTTGTTAGTCCCAAAACATGTGGTTATCTCAGAGGACAAATGTGGAACAAGCAAAATCTTGAGCCAACACAGCAAAACAAACATATTTTACCTACTTATATTCTCTGGTTTGGTTTTAAAGCACCTTATCCCCAACGGGATAAAGATACATTTAATTTTCAAAACAGGTGTTATCGCATTCACCCGTACTGGGGCAAATGCAGCCTGTATACATCCTGGATGTAAGCCTGTCTTATCATGTTCCTTTTCAAGAATGGGATTTTCCCATTTTTGAAAAAGCTCAGGATAAACCTGGCTGACATTCGGGTTGTATACGGGCTGCATTCCCCCGGCACAGGTGAAAGCGATAATACCCATTTTGAACATTAAATGTGCCTTTATCCTGTCAGGAATAAGGCGCTTTAAAGCCAATGTACTAATCTCTTCTCTCTCTTTATGGGATGCTTTGAAATTGAAGTAAGAAAAAGACACACTTGACCTTTCTTCTGCTGAAGCAATCTCACAAACTGTGAATATTTTGATTTCCTCTTCTCACCCCACTCCACCACATCCTTCTATATTCAAGAAACAGCGTCACTGTTTGTGACTGAAGTATGATGACCTTGCTTTATCTATTTATTTGCTTAACCTAGTAAGTTATACCAAACAAATATATATTTCTGCTTAGAGATGAGAAGAGGTTGTTGTTGTTTTCAGGAGAGACAGCGCATCTTGACTTTGGGATTTCAAGTAACCTGTAATCTTCCAAAGGCAGATACTTTTAGTTATTTTCATGATATAATGCATTTAAATTGTTTGTTAACCCTGAAGCAAAAGCAGGGAACTGTCTCACTTCTTTCCTGGATGACAGCAGGAAAATGAGGGTGAGCCATACCTTCATTGCCTAATGGTTATTCTTTCAAAGTCTTGGCTCCTATCATTTAGCATACTAAGTGGCCATCATAAACACAAAATATCAGGAAAGGGCAGAATGTTGTTAGCTATTTCGGGGTGAAACAGAGCACACCAAAAGACCGGCTTTAAACCATCACTGAGAAAGCTAGATTGGGCCATGGCACCCGCACACCGTGGCCCCAGTCCACCTTTTTGCTGCCCCAAAAAGAAGCAGAAAATTGCCTTTCCTTTTTAAGCCAGCAAAAAAAAAAAAGGCTTTTCCTGCCCTGTCACAGCTTTAAGGAGCTCCTGTGACATGTGGTTTGTAAATGCCATGTCTCCAGAGCACCTGGAAGCCAGCCTTCATCTTGGCAGCTTGGTGGCTTCCAGGCATCTTGGGGGCATGCAGCATCTAAACGCCATGCTCCAAAGCTGCTGGGAAGCCAACGTTTAGAGCCTGTCTGTTTCACCCCATTTGTTTCTCCTGTATTTTGATATGGGGTAGAGGCTATGTTTGTTGGTTTTTCTCCTCTTGGTTGACTGTGGATATTACATAAATTGATTTGGATGGAGAGGGGAGGCATTTGCTTCTCTGTCTCAGACAACAAAACATCTTGGGCTACTCATTGCTACAGGAGAACTGATAATCCAGGATTTTGAATAATGTTACCAATTTCATTTTTACTCACTTTGCCCTCTAATCTTGCTATTCAACAGTGCTGTCTCTCACTTGAATATATTTAGCACTGCGAGTTTGTGTAACTTATGTCCTAAACTCCCAAGGTTGAGCAAATTTTTCATTTAAATGTAGGTATGAGAAGATAGCACTGAATTAGACTGACTATCAGAACAATCCCTGGAAGTCCTCTGTCATGAATTTATTTATTCATTTCTCTTCCACCTTTCTCCCACAAGGACACCCAAGGCATCTTATAAAACAACAATAGCAAGTACATTTCCATACCACTTATCAGTGCACTTAAGTGGTTTACAATGTGTAAGCTAATTGTCCCCAACAAACTGGGTACACGTTTTAGTGATCTCAGAATGATGCAAGCCTGACTCGAGCCTGGCTGGTATTTAATTCACAACCTTATGGTTTGTGAGTTTGTGAGTGAGTGGCTGCAGTACAGGCATTTAACCACTGTGCCACCAAGGCTCTTGCAAAATAAAAACATCTCAAAAACTTCACAGTAAAAATGTAGAAACAATTAAAGCCATCTATTTAAAACAGTATAAAGTTAACATATTTTACATCATCAGAGGGAGAGTGAGGCCTGCCAGCTCCATCATGCCTGGCCTGAACTAAGAAGAAGAGCCCTCCCTCCAGTCCATCTGCCTTGGTTCAGGCCTCAGAGGGAGAGAATAAACACTGGACCTCATCCCCTTCCCCACCACAATTCCCTTCTCCTTTTGGGTCGTGTTTTTTTAGATTGTAAGCCTGAGGGCAGGGAACTGTCTAATTAAAAATAATAATTGTAAGCTGCTTTGATAGCCATTAGGGCTGAAGGGCGTGGTACTCTAATAAATAAATAAAATTAAACATAGAAACATATAAAATATAAAAACATAACACACACACACACCCCATATAAGCCATCTGGTCATGATTTTAAAAAAGCTTGCCAGAATAAAACACGTTTTTACTTGCCAGTGAAATGCCAGAAGGGCGGAGGACCAGCCTAGCCTCCCCAAAAAAGGCCTTCCAGAAGGTGGGAGCAACCACCAAGAAGGCTCTCTCTCATGTCCTCATCAAGTGAGCCTACAATGGTGGTGGAACCAAGAGAAAACCTTTGCATGAAGATGAATACTGTTCTTGAATGTTTATGGAATATCCAAGTTCTCAATTAGTATGACAATACTTGAAATTTTATTTTTACTTTTAAATAGTATTTGATGGATATGCTTATGAAATTGTGTCAGCTCACTGAGTCAATGTAGTATGATAGTCACCTGTGATGCAGTCAAGCTATGAAAAAGCTTGAAATTCTGCCAATGGAGATTTTAAAAACAACTTGTAGCATAGATAAGGGCATTTTTAAATAACCTTTTAAAGCACTTTTAGAAGTGTATTTTTAGAGCTTTATGTACCTTCAATGTACTTTCGAAAAAATCCCCTAGGCTTTACCTAAATACTGAATTCCTTGCTATGTGGATCACAATCAAGAGGAAAAGAGTACATAATTATTAAAAAGGGGTGACCAATGATAATATATTTTAGATCTAAAATTAATCACTTCTGTGCTGTAACTCATTCTTTTAATCTAAATATATGTAACTTATGTGTAACTTTTATGAAAATGTTATTCCTTCTGAAGTTTGAAGTTTTAACATAACACAGAGTGTAATGTTGGGTCCATTGACTGTAAATAAAGATTGATTGATTGATTGATTGACTGACTGACTGATTGATTGATTGACTGATCTATACCGAAATTTAACTAATAAACACCAAGGTTAAAAATAACAAGAATAATCAGGAATTGTAAATGATGCAGCCATGATTTGCTTGGGATGGTGCACTTTAAAAAATTGCTACAGCAGCAACAACAAAAAAAAAGTCTTTAGAGAGCAATCTTAACTGTCTCCAAGGTCAGGTGACAGACCTGAAGAAGCAGCAAAGAAGAGGAATGCTTAACAGTGGTTAAGCAATGTATTGGCAGGCCAACACACAGGCCCCAAGAGGTATCCTGGCATAGCATCTGTTTATTTCCCATCACTTATGACTTTATCATATGGGAAGCAAACATCCTCCTCCCATCATTAAATCCTGTTAATAGTGCAATCGGGAGGAAGATGATCACACTCTGGCATGCTTCTCCCATTCTTGTCCCGCCTGTAAACTGTAATGGAGGCATCATTTGGTATTAACGGAATCAAATGATGGCTCTATTACTGTTTACAGATGGAACAAGAATGGAATAAGTGCATGGGGGAGTGATAATCTTCCCCGATCACGCTATTAACAGAATTTGATGGTGATTTAATAAAAGGAGGATGCTTGCCTCCTCTGTGTGATAATCTTCTTAGTGTTCTGCTAGTAGTGTGAAGAAAATCTGTTATATTTGCCAGGCTAAATCCAAGACCCCCCCTTCAAATATGCTTAAAGATACAGCCGAGCATTATACCGGCCCTCATGCAGATGTAATGATTTCATCCATTTCTTTTTCCTTAGCCAACATAATCAAAATTTAGGTTAAACATGCCAGATGAACACAAGATGCATCCTGATAGTAAAACTCAAAATGAATGGCATAAGCTGCATCCTTAGACATCTCATCCTATCCTAGGAGCTACATCAGACCTTTTGAGCTCTCAGTGAAAGTGGAAAGGAAAAACTCTCATTTGTTTGATGAATGGATACTAAAAACAAATGATCTAATGATAATGGATAAATTAACAAGGATGATTAACGGCAAATCGGAGCAACAATTCCAAAGGAAATGGGAAAGCATCAATAAAAATTGGGAATAATGACAGAAATGGGGAACACCTTTAAGACATTATGTACTACACATTGTGGTTAAGAACATGTAAATGAAAGAAACTATAATTGTAATGTCAGTAGGTACACATAGGGGAGGAAAATATAATAACATAGTAAGAGTAGAAATCATATTAAGGCTAGACTGTGGGGAAAGATGCAATCAATTTATACTTTCTTTTTGCTGAATACAATATTGATTTACTTTATCTTTC
Organism: Sceloporus undulatus; assembly: GCF_019175285.1. NCBI lineage: Eukaryota > Metazoa > Chordata > Lepidosauria > Squamata > Phrynosomatidae > Sceloporus > Sceloporus undulatus. Next base: position 93,682,648 of record NC_056526.1, read on the forward strand.
CCGCTCTCCCTTTCCCAAAGCCGATGGATGAGATTTAAGTAATTAGAGACAGGAAAGAGAAGATAGAAGCCTTGGAAACTGTATGAATGAAGTCTTTTAAATAAATAAATACATTTAAATAATTTTAAATAAATAAATAAATAATTTTAAAAAGTAAAAGTCTGAATGAGTAATCAGTTCATCTTAAAAGCTGTCCTGTTCCTATCTGAAGGTCTGATGAACCTCATGTGATGATGTGAACATGGCTAATGCCTGCAGTGCCACTGACTATCTTGACATTTTGACTATCTGGAGACAAACATAAACTGGCTTATTACTATATTTAAAGTAATATGGCTTGTTTTGACTGATGCTCATCTCAAAGGCTCTCCACAACCCCAGACAAGGCCTGCTACGTGAGCATTAGAGATGCTGAGAACTAAGCATGCAGAACAATAGAGTGGTGTTCTACTCCTGGACTATAACTAATGGGAGGAACCTTCTTCCTCCACAAGCAAGAGCCATCACTTCTTTAACCAGCTTCAAAACGGAGTTGAAAACCATCCTATTCAGAGAAGCCTTCCCAGGCATCGCATAATTGTCGCTTACTATCTGATGTTCTGTTGTTGGCTGTTTATCGATCCATTTCCTGTATTGCTATGTACTGTATATGTATTATCCTACTTGTGAGTATGTATTTTCCCTGGATAATGATTAACCTTTCATTTTGAAGCCAAGCCCTCCCTTCAGTCCATCTGCCTTGGTCCAGGCCTCGGAGGTTGAGAGGAACTGCTGGACCTCTTACCCTTTCCCGTCACCACTCCCTTCTCCTTCTGTGTCATGTCTTTTTAGCTTGTAAGCCTGAGGGCAGGGAACCGTCTAACTAAAAAGATTGCATGTACAGCGCTGTGTAAATTTACAGCGCTTCATAAATAAAGGTTAATAAATAAATAAAATAATAAACTGTTTAGAAGTATTTTGGTTGATTTTGTTTACATTATTCTTCCATGCACACAGATGGAATCATGTAAAGTAACTGCATGTATGTTAAGAGTGTGTTTAAATAATACAAAGACAAAGCTAAGAGGCTTTTAATGTGCATTCATATTGAGCCAAAGCTTATCACTAATTATAAGTTGTAAATACAAGCACAAAGCAAATAATTATAACAGAATGAGGGGTGAATTCCACCCCAAAAGGTAATGTTTCTTAGAAATAGAATACACTTCATCCTTGACAGGTAATCATTCAGTCACAGAATCAATTATAACTGTTTTGAAATGTCAAACATAACTACAGGAAAGCCAAGCAGAACAGTCATTGCTCTTGAAAACTCCCTGACATTTTAAAAGAGAGCTTTTCCTTTTATATATTTTTTTAATTTTTCAAAAACACCGAAACACACACCAGCTGCTCACACTATATTGGTTTCAAAATGTTTCACATTGCCTGGAACTGGAAAAAAAATGTTTGTCTTGGTAGTCAAAGCTAACCAGAAAAAATAGATTCTAAACAATTTTTACTTAGAAGAGAGTTTTTTAGTGGGATGTTACACTTGAAATTAACTTAGCCTAACTAACAACTACCCATGATTTCATTTTATTTAAAGGGAAATGCTTTTGCTAAACCTCTAATTTGAATCATTCTGTGGTCATAGTGTCATAAAGTCAACCATCATGGATTTGCTTTCTTTCTTTTTTCATGGGAAAACTTTTACAATGATAAAAGATAGCATGAGGGTGTATTGTTGATGTCTGTCTTGAAACTTTCATGGAGCAGAGTGTTCAAGGACCCAGCCTTCCAAGTCTCTGAGGATAAGGCTATGTAGAAATGTGTCTATAGTCCTGGGAAGAGAAAGAATTTTCTGCTCTGTTTCCTTTTCTAGACATCTTTTTTCCTTTATCAACACATCTACTATCTGCAAAACAAATGTTGTTTACCTTTCCTGAGGTTGGGCTTTCTTTCTCAACAGCACAACTTGAAACATTATGCAAAATATTATAAAATTATATAATTAATTGTCAAAGAAAGGAAAAGTTGTGGAAGTAGCTCCATTGTACAGTAAATTAATTTTGTTTGAATTGCCCAGGCATGAGATTCTCCTGTTTTAATGTGAAATGTATTGCTCTGTAGTGGAGAGATCAAGTCATGGGTGTCTTGATGACAAAGGTTGTTAAAATTAATCTGTGGAGATTCTCATCATCTTCCTTTCCCCTCTTATGACACCATTCTGTTGAGATTATATCACCATTACCTGGCTTCTGTTCTCATTTGGTAACACAATACAATCCTGTCTATTCCAACAAGTACTGTGGTTGATCTTATCATGTGCCTCTTATATCCTCCCATGATCAATTTCTTTATTAAACAGATGGCACAAAATTAAATGTTGCTATTTTTTGTTACAAAGGGTTCTGGAATGGAATCTATTTGTAGTTTGCACTCCCAAAAGAAACAAGAATGATGCACTGAAAAACACATGGCAATGTAGAGTAGAGCCCATATACTTAATTATGATGGTACACAAGGTAGACTGGAGTTTGAACCTGTATCTGCAGATAGGCAGAATATTGTGCAGCTCATTACTGTATGCCCTAATTGCCTCCTGCCACTCATACTTTGCTACTAGCATCTTAGATAAATAAACAAATAATAAATAAAACTTTAATTTATATCCCGCTTTTTGTTTCCACAATCAAAGTGGCGTACAACCTTTTAAAAAATACAATATATACAATTCCCCCCCTTAAAAAAGGATTATACAATTCCATCCATTAAAATTACAGATAAAAATCTAAAAACAATACTACAATAATAAAATAACGGTGGGCAGAGTCTTAATTTGTATATGTCTGTGGGGTGAGCGTTACATAGCCGGGATCTATTCCGGGAAGGCCTGCTGGAAGAGATCCTTCTTGATAGCTTTCTTGAAGCTCTCAAGGCTGACAATTTGACGGATCTCATCCGGCAGGCCATTCCATAAGGTGGGAGCGATTGCAGAAAAAGTCCTCTGAGAGGTCGCCGTCAATCTGGTCTTTGTGGACTGCAACAAATTCCTCCCAGAGGATCTGAGGGTACGGGGCGGATTGTACGGAAAGAGGCGATCCTTTAAGTAGATTGGGCCCAAGCCATGGAGGGCTTTAAAAGTAATGACCAACACCTTGTACTGTGCCCGGAAATGAACAGGCAGCCAGTGGAGTGATTTCAATATAGGTCTAATATGGTCACTCTTAGTTGTTCCTGTAATCAATATGGCTGCCATATTCTGCACCAATTGAAGTTTCTGGACTAGGCACAAGGGTAGCCCCATGTAGAGCGCATTGCAAAAATCAAGTCTTGAGGTTACCAGTGCATGTACTACCGTTTCGAGGTCCCCCCGTTCCAGGAAAGGGCGGAGCTGACGTATCAGCCGGAGCTGATAACAGGCACTCTTGACCGTTGCATTCACCTGATTTCAGATCACCTGATTTCAGATCATTTCAGACTCTTCTACCTACCTTTAATAAAAAGATGTTCGTTATAAAAAAGAATTCCTAGAATTATAATTATTTATCTGTAAGCTGCTCTTAGAAAATATTTGTTCATTCCCAGATATCAGGCTAATATTGTGAGAACTGGAAGTTTGAAGATGCAGCCACATTGAGGTTAGTTAGGCATAAGCCTTGTCAACACAAAACAGATGGATCAGAGTAAGGTAGATAACAAGGTAAATTAATAAATTGATAATATGTCAGCAGAAAAGCAATTAAGACCAACCTAATAAGTTTCATAGATTCTGGTTAATTTTTTTTTTTCCAAACAGTCTAACACATGGTCTGAGGGATTTTCAACTGTAGGCCTCATGTGAATCTCTAGGCATCTTGAGTCTAGACCTACTAGAGTCTCAGTGGCCTTGTCTCAAATTATTAATATTGCTTACTCCTTTCTCCTCTAAGCTCCCATTGCATAACTGAGGGAAAGATCTTGGCATGTATTGGAGAAGAAAAATGTTTGGACAGTAATAACGCCATCCATTTTTATTCTGACCATACCCTGGGATGGAGTGCAAAGCTTGATAAGTTTTTGGTATGTTAACCATATTTTGAAAAGCAAAAAAGAAGACACATTTATCTATTGCCTACTTCAAACCACTGATTGCTATGGCAACTCTCAATTTAAATAGCCCTACTATATAAGCCCCATTACCATGGAAAGACAGTGCCAGGGTAGGGCTTATATTGTAGAGAGAAAGAGAGGATTGTCCATGCCGTATTTACAATTTCTGTGTATGGTTGTGAAAGCTGGATAGTAAGGCAAGCTGATTGGAAGACAAATTGAAATGTGCTGGAGGAGAGTTATGCAGATACCCTGCACTGTCAAAAGGACAAATAAATTGGTCTTGGAGCAAATTAGGCCAGAGTTCTCCCTGGAAGCCAAGATGACTAAACTGAGACTGTTGCATTTTGGCCACATCATGAGAAGACGTGACTCACTAGAAAAGACAATACACTTGGTAAGGTAGAAGGCAGAAGGAAAAGAAGATCTCATTCCAGATGGATAGACTTAATCAAGGAAGCTCCTGCCCTGAGTCTGCAAGATCTGAGTGGGGCTGTTGGTGACAGGCTGACTTGGAGGTCTCTCAGGTCACCATGTTGTAGATGACAGAAATTAACAACAACAAACTATAATTGCTACTCAAAATACCCACAACCTTCAGTGTATTTAAATAATAACAGCTTCCCCTTCCCCTTCTGCCTTCCCCACCTCTTCTTACAGCCACTGCACTTGTTCCACTATTCCTGTGTGGGTGCCTTGCTTGACCATTTTATTTGTCCTAGGTAGATACACCCTGGATTAATGAAGGCTGACATTGTGTTAGGCATTTATACCAACATAAACTGACTTATAGTCAGGTAAAGGTAAATTGTGCAATGTTTGTATTCTCGGGGGGGGGGGGAGCAGAGATGTAGCAATATCTCCAGAAACATTGTGCCATTGGAGCCAACAATTGCACAATGGGCACCAAAATGCTATGGTACTTATTGCACAATGGGAACTTCTTCCTACACCCTGACATGGATCATCACAATTCACTAGAAGTGTTCCTTATCCTGTCAGGGATGACATTCTGCTATTATGAATTGCCTCCTCTGATGTAGAATCTCAGCTGGGATGTTCTTATTTGGAGGCCAGTTTATTGATTTTATGTAATAGATTTTTATATAACTCCTGTGGATAAATAAAGGAGCAATAAATGCTACCTCGGCCAAATAAACAGCAGGTTTGTTTGCAAGATTCAACCTTTGGATTGCCTGATTCATAGCTCATTACTCTTTGCTGCTGCAACATCAGCATCGGTGATGTATGCTTTTAGAGTGAAACAAAAAGACATATCTCTGTGCTGAAGAGCTTACACTCTTTAAAGTGAAGCAGATGTTTTAAAAAGGTTTTTATTTCAATGTCGGATATGCTGTCTCTTATAATGCCATGCCCCAAGCTGGTTCGGAAACCTCCTTCTATTGGGGGTGGAATGGAAATATGAAATGTGCCATGGAAAGGCTTGGGATGGCTTTCCAAGAAACATAAGTCCCTCCCTCCCTTGTGTATGAGTTGTATAACTGGATGAAGGCCAAGAGAAACAAACTGACTCCCTCCCACTCAGAATGTCCCCTATTGTCCTAATTACAAATAAATAACTCTAGAAAAGAGTCCAGAAGAACCCCAACCCCAATGGAATACACTCTTCAAACATGGGAATTCTGTCCATTCACAGCTGCTGAGTGTACAATCAGATTTCTAGGCAATCATGCCCTTCTTTAATGCTAGTAATTAATCATTTATAAGTCCAAACACTGGGTAGAAGAAGAACTGATGGTACTCTTTGTGCTGATTGTACCACCAGTTGTGGAAAACCATCCTGTAATAGCTGTGTCCTTTATTGGTAAAACTAGTAATTAAACATTTACAAAACAGAACGTGGGGTAGAGGTTGAAATACTTGAGACAAGATGTTTAGCATATGCTAAGCCTTCTTTTTTGTTCTCACGTACGGTGCTCATGTTTTCATGAACCGAGAGATTCTGCTCAGCAACCCAATAATGAACACAGAGATATGGAATTCCAGGAATGATGCTTATTTCTTTAAACAATAGTGACATGCATTGCTGGGAACTTTGTTATTTCCAGTCGTAATTGATTTGCACGGCTGCCACAGAATAACATGTAAAATCATGGCAGCAGGAAAACAGGGAAGTAGAGAAGTCATCACTGGGCTTAGTATAGGATTATTCATTCATCATATTTTATATACAAAACAGAGCTTGGAAAACTAATTTTAAAAATGAATTCATTATGTAACATGGTGCAAAACCACAAAAGTAACATCTTATTGCCAAAAGTTGTTTTCCATTATTTTTCAGTTCCTTTAACAGAAAATTAAAATAAATAAACTCGCCATTATCATCTTCAAAGAAAGGAAGGAAATAACCCTCCAGTGAGGAGATGTCCCATCAAAATGCCCCCAGAAAGTATTTTAACTTCCTCAAATAATGAATAAATCTTTTTCATTATATAGAGGGAAAGTAATGAAGTTATTGGCTGTTGGCTGGTACATTATTTTCAGACAATATCTCCCAAAGATACTGCACTTGTAATGCATTTTTCCAAACTCTAACATGAAGTTGCACTTCTGAATGGAGATCGTGGGAAACCAACTGATCCTCTCACTTTACCCTTTGCTCACTTTCTGATATTTGACAATATGTCTGCAGCATGTGATATTAACAAGGGTTACAATGATCCTCATGTCAGTGGGAGAAAAGCTGACAAGCAGAAGCTGCTTCAAAGTTTCCAACAACATTTAAGCAGTCCAAACTCATAATCAGCTTTACCCTCATATGAAGAAATATTAACATGAACCTCAACACAGATCCTTGTGATTGCTGGGAAATAATTATTGTGCATTTCTGGCTTTGGTATTGGCTGTCCCAGTTACATTCTGAAGAATTTTCTCCCCACATTTTCTCTCTCTCTCTCTCTCTCTCTCTCTCTGTGGCTCTCTACTTCAGTCAAATATTTATGGGTCATACAAGATGTCTCAAAGGTTAAACAATCAGTGTCTGATGAAGCAAGTAGAAAACCACAGTTGAAATATTCTCATAGAGCTATTCTTTCACCAGACTCTTGCTGTCTGTCTTAGAACAAAACAGCACTGTAAAACTGAGGTTGGGTGGAAAAGTGGAGGAGCTTTTATTTAACCAAGGCTTTAATGATATGTGGCTTTCTTACTTAAATCTGAATTCTACTTCTGAATTAGATCAAAAAAGTCACATACAGATCACAAAGAGATGAGGTTCTATGTTATTATTGAACTGAACCTAATGGCCAGAATCCTGTTGGAGACACATTCTGATGTAAACTTATTTTACACCTGTGTTTTGTACCTTTACATTTATTTCACAAGGAGGTATGCAGTACCTCCTTGCTCAAGGCCCACCCACCCCCAGTGCAATTGATCTTTTCAACACTGCAACATGATTCCCATAGACAACTCATGGGGGGCTTCTGGGTAGTGTTCAGCGATAGTTCTACAGGTGGGAGAAGAGATAAAACTTCATTCTCCTGGATTCCACTGAGTACATGTTTAGTACACAGGAAATCCCAAAGGATAGCATCCTTTCTTCTTCTGGCTGTGAAATTGCAGCCAGATGCTGCTCTGACATATCCTATTTCTCTCCCAGTTAATGAAGGAGCAAGGAGCCTTGGTAGCGCAGTGGTTAAATGCCTGTATTGCGGCCACTCACTCACAAACTATAAAGTTGTGAGTTCAGTCCCAGCTAGGGGTTCAAGCTCGGCTCAGGCTTGCATCCTTCCGAGGTTGCTAAAATGAGTCCCCAGTGTGTTGGGGGCAATTAGCTTACACATTTTAAACCATTTAGGGGGTGCTTATGTGGTATAGAAATGTACTTGCTATTGCTGTGTTGAAAAATTTGGTTTCACTGGGAATGGTGATGCAAAAATTCTGATGCAGCAGTACATTCTTGTAGCCCTCCTTCCTTCTGCTTTACCACGCAGCCAACGGATTCCTGGCTCTAGCACAACTCCATCAGTCACAAAGTGCTGCCACTTAATGCCAGATCAATGACTGGGAAGAAGTGCCTTGGTTTTGGGAGAAAGACAGGAAATAAATTCAATAAAAAATAAATCCAATAAAAAATTGGAAAAAATAAAATAAAATAAACTGTATGATCCAGGACGTGATTTCAGACAAGCAAGCTGATCTTGCATGTATAACCTTGCATGTATAACTGAAACCTGTTTAACTGAAGAGATGCTTGTCAACTTGACCCTGGCATGACCACAAGATTTCTGGGCGCAAAAATAGGCAAGCTATGACAGGTGGGGAACAGTCATCACAGTACTCTATCATGGGTCCATTCCCATGAGTTACCCTATTTGACAATCTGCAAGATATGTGTGTGTACACCTGGCAATAGGCAATAAGACAGGATTGAAATTCTGCCCAACTCCACTGCCCAACTGTCTCCCTGCCTGAGTTGCTGGAGGTGCTCTTGGAGTGGTGATCTCCCCCAAATCAATTGTGTTGAGGGTGTTGAGAGACTGGTCACTACTTCCCAAAAAGCATTTACAGCCGTGGTCCCAAAGTTATGGAACAACTTGCCGGAAGAGATCCGTCTCATCACATCATTAGAAGCCTTTAAGAAGTCATTAAAGACGGATCTCTTCCAGCAGGCATATCCACCTGACCTGCTATAGTGAAGATTCCCACCCGTTTAGATTATATGGAAAAACAGATGAATCAGATGCGCTGTTTCCTCTACTGTAACATTGCTGGCCGACTAGCATTGACTAGTATTGTATTGCACTGTATTTTATTTTGTATTGTGGTTATATGATGATGTTTTTAATCTGTTATGTATTTTGTAGACTGTATTGTTGATATTGATGGGATCCCGCCTCGATCCACAGGGAGAGGCGTGAAATAGAATTATTATTATTATTATTATTATTATTATTATTATTATTATTATTATTTTAACATCCAATGCTGAGGCACTCTCATCAGAGACATCTAAGGATTTCATGGCCTCTGTTACAAAATGGGCCTGCCTCAGTTAACACCTGGACCTACATATGTAGCAGCCCACACTCTTGAATGGTTTTTATGGCCAGGATGACAGTGATCTGTAGACAGGAAGGTTTGAAAGAACACCATTGTCAGGGACAGATCACCAATCCTAACTTCTGCAAGGGTGGGTGACACATTAAAATGGTGCGGTCTTAGAGACTAATGGATCCAGAAGGATTCCTGAATGCTCTGGGGAATTCCCAGATGCTAAAGTTGATGATTCTGTCAATGTCCTGGTTGATCTATGAACAGAGTAATTGGCACAATAGCTCTCAAGTGTCCTTTACTTACATGCAGAGCTTGAGTAGATTTCTGAGATCCTCAGGGCAATGAAATGCTCAGGTGGATTACTAGAGCAACAATGGAGAAAAAGGATAAATCCGAATGAGCAGGAGTTTGGGTCCATTTCAGGGCCTACTTCACAGCAGTGAGAGCAGAGAAAGATATAATTCTTTGTTGTCTCTACAAGATCAGCTTAATCTCATTCAGCTCCGCTCTTCCGGGTAGTTAAAGAGCTATTACATTGTAGACCTCAGACTGCACAGTTTATGATCCCTGGAAGTATGGCCCTGTACACACCGGCTGAAGGGCCAGCATGGGGGCAGAGTTGGGGCGTTGCGTCATCATGGTGCACCTCTGGCACTACATCTATATGACACAGTGCCAAAGGAGCACCATATAGCTGTCCCGCCACAGCTATGGTGCCCTTTTGAGGGTGCAAAAAGGAGTCAGTTTTTGTGGCTCCTTTTTGCACCCTCAAAAGCCCACATTGGGCCTGTGGCATGATCTGGCTAGGGAAGGGGCAGCTTCAGAAAAAGAAAGAGAACTAGGTTCTGAAACTCCGGAACAAAACACACTGCAGAAATAACCCAGTTTGAGTCCGCTTTAACTGCCCTGGCTCAATGCTAGGGAATCCTGAGAATTGTACTTTATTGTGACACCAGAGCTCTTTCTGACAGAGAAGGTTAAATGTTTCAGAAAACTACAGAATTCCATAGTACTGAGCCAGGGCAGTTAAAGCAGTCTCAAACTGGACTGTTTCTGCATTGTGTTTTGGACCTCCCTTCAAAGTCAGGCCACATTTCACTTCCTCACTGACCCTCAAGATATTGATGAAGGTATTCAGTCAGTGTAAGGCACTAAATGTGAATTCAATAAATGGGATAAATAGAATTTATGTTTTAAAATTATCTATTTTAAATGTCTCTCTGTCTGTCTATTGTCTATGTTTCTGCTCTCCCTTTAGAAAGTTCACATTATCCACAAAATCTTTGGCTCAGTCCTGAAATAAAATAAAGCCCCAAAGCATTTGGACATATTTTTCTCTTTTCTTATTAGTATCTGCTGTATCATTCACTCTAAACTTTAATTAGGAGAGTTCTGTCCTATTAAAAATATTTGTCCGTTATGCTGTACACTGATGGAACTGTATTAACAAAATAAAAAGAACAATGTATTTAGATTTCAATGAACTGATGGTGTCTTTTTCATCAATTAGTAAAATAAACGTAGCTGGTTTCCAAAATTACACATGGTACAATCATTTAGTTTCCAAGAGAGTTCCACCACTGGTCGCTATGGGAGAGTTTGTACATTGGCTTTCATAGTTGTTAGAATTTCTAATACTGGAAATAGAATGGATATATGCTGGGGGGAAATGCAGTGCATTTTACTTTCATGCAAATATTGGTTTGTTTAGTGTTTTGGTTTATAGACTGCATTTCAACTTCATTGCTCCCTAAAGCAATAATGCCTTTGCACTTCAAAATCAGTGTGTTTATGTATGAAGAGCTATGAGTGGAGATATTTTAACCTCCAGTACAGTTTTTGCACAACATCAACTATCAAATACAAGTCCTTATAAATTTAAATTATTTATAACATCCATGCCAATCTGGACATGATGGTAAATTCATTTTCCCTGGAATATTTGCAGGCTCTGCAAGTAGAGACTCACAAGAAGATGAGGAAATATAAGCTGAGGTAAATGAAACAACCACACCAGTTGTTCATTGGCTTTGGCTATAATTTTGAACAACTGCAGAGGAAGGACAACAAAGTGTTTTGCTCACTTCTTGGGCTTTGTGGGCTAGAAGTAATATTAGCTCATTGTGCTTTAATCAAATTTGCTTTCTTTGCATAATTTATACAGTCAGTCTTACAGAAGAGTTTTAGATGTCTGTTAGAGCTCAGAGTAGATGGAACCCTGATATATAGCAGAGGTTTGTGTGGATATATGCAGCTGCCTTGTAGCAATTCAGATAATTGGTCCATCTAACTGAGTTTTGAATGCTCAGATGACAAAAAGATTTTTAGATCAAAAAAAGAAAAGAAAAAGTCACTGAATATTTTTAACCTCAGGATAGGGGCTTGCAAGCAAGGCTATTAATTCCTTCCCCTAGTTCTAAAAAAAAGTCAGTTTATAACTAGATTTATGCTGTGCTTGACTATAGGAAAATCCCATTCTTGAAAAGCTGTGGGAAAAGCCCAGATTGGATATAGGCTGCCTACTGCCCTGGCACTGGGCAGTGTGATAAGGTCTGTCAATGATTGGTACAACTTGCCTGTATCCCAGTGATGATTTGTCATATGATAATCTCCTTCCACACATGCCAAAAAAACCCTAGTCCCCATCCACATACTTGCAAATGCCCACTGGAATCTACCTGCTTATTCCACTGCAAGACTTCTCCTGACCTATGATACCAGGGTGCAGTCAGATACCAGAATTGTGGATTTCATTGCAACGCTATTGTCTAGGGCTTGTCAAGGTTCTAATCTTTTGCTGGAGTGAAAAAATTCTGGCCATGACCCACATGCTATCTCTGAATCCCCTTTTTGCAGACACAAAAGCATTCCAAGAAATCTCCAAAGCTTTCAGAATCCCCCATTTAAAAACTGAGGATAAATCAGCTGAAAAATGCCCCAAACTGATTCAAACTCCCACAAAAGTGACAATCTGCATCCTTTTGCCGTCACTGCTGTTTTTGTGTTGCGTGCCTTCAATTCGTTTCTGACTTATGGCGATCCTAAAGCAAACCTAGCATGGGGTTTACATGGCAAGATTGGTTTAGAAGAATATTTGCCATTCCCTTCTCCTGAGGCTGAGTGAATGTGACTTACCCAAGGTCACCCAGTAGGTTTTATGGCGAATCAAGGAATCAAACCCTGGTCTCCAGAGTTCAACACTCAAACCACTACACCACACTGGCTCTCACATTATGGAGTGTTCTTCCACAATTTTATTTGAACTCCACAATTAAAAACATAGAAAACAACCCTGGAAAGGCTGCAACAAAGTGGCATGATATCACTTCTGATTGTACAAGAAACAATAGTGCATTCTGTTGAGAAGGAGATAGGGGGAAATGTCCGCCACTCCTTTCACAGTTGTCCACCCTGCTATAAGAAGCATTATGTCCTTATACTTCACCAGTTTAATTTTAAGCAGTGCAGCTGTTCAGAAGATTGCAGGCCATTTTAAAAATGAGGTGGATAGAAAGAGGGAAAGGAGCAAGCTGGGGGAAGAAAGAAGGAGGCACATGGAAGGATATGAAAATAAAGAAGGAATTTGTTGGTGTTCCAGGAAAAAGAAACTATAACAGATACAATATTGTTCTGAATTATAGTTATCAAACTTACACGCATGCACATGGGTATTTCATCATTTTACTAGAGTTATTAACTCATTGCAGCATTTCAATTTGTTATATGTTATTATTCTTTCTAATTATTTATATTTATTTTTATTGCTTAATTTTTTATTTTTCTTTCCATATGATTTTGATACAATCATAATTTTTTAAAAAAACCACAAAATATAAATGAATATTACCGTTGAACCTAAGATGTACTTTTGTAGACCACAAAGTGCATGGTCTACCACTGACCTTGTAGGTCTTGGAAATTTTACCTCTTTTGCCTACAGCATTCCAGAATTCCCAACTGGTGGCCATGATGGCTGAAGATTTGAGGAGTTTCACTCTGAAATATAATTTTTCCAAGCTTTAGATCTATGAACCTGACAGAGGTAAGGATTATTTGTCCCATAAATATTGTATGCATACATCTGGTGAATGTTAGATTGTAAAATGCACCTGTTTTCAGTGAAAATATCATAGCTTTAATGTTCGTTGCATTTTTCCCCCAGCAGAAAACAAAAATAAGAATAGTTTAAGAAATCTAAAATGTCAGTGTGCACCCTTTTAATTATTTCTGCCTCCTTATTTCAGCTGGTTACAAATAATGATATACATAGGGAATTGACGTTTTTAATTTTGTACATAAGATTGGAACTAGGAATTTTAAAAACATGATCATTTTGGGCATGATGGGGTGCTCATTTAAATCACATTATGAATGTCTATTAATTATTTAAATCACACTAGCGCAGTAGGATAGGGAAATTCAACCATCTGATCTAATTAAAGTGTGAATTATGGGAGGCAGCCTTTACCAATTGTGTCTCTGAACAAATGAAAAGAAAACCAATATTAAATTCTAATTAAAAGATTTGTTCTACTTTTGGCTGATAGGTTTTTTCATTAGGTGTCAAATGGCAAATGACAAAAATGAAGACCTTCTAAAACAAGTGGAGGTAACTATATGGTGAAAAAACTGCAAATTCAGACTTGTCTGGGAAATTTTCCAGATATTCTGACAGGGGATGTGTGACTGACTAATGGTTTCTGTCTCCACTTTTCATGTCTTATGGAAGAATATGTACATTTTCCCAATGTGTGGACAGAAAGCATACCTTCCAGCAGAGCATGCTCTCATCTTATCAGCTCAAACACAAGCTTGGAAATGTGGGGAGATGAACTATAAAATGTCACCTTCCTTAGAGACAGAAGTGGAAAATGTGTGGCCTTCAAGAGGTTGTTGCACTGTAACTCTTACCATATCTCACCGATTAGGGCAGATGGGACTTGCAATCCAACTTCTGAAGAACCATGCATTTCACACCTCAAGGGATGGCATTTGGGTGAGGTGGTGTCCAGCAGCTCAGTTTAGCGACTGGTACCTAAGTGATAAAGCATTATGAATATCACATAGGACGGTGGGTGAATAGCAAAAGCACCCACTCTAAGCATAAAACAGTGTGAGTCTTCTTGCTCTAAGATTGTAATAGTCCTTCTGGAGGGAAATAAAAGAACAAAAAAATGTGAAACATCAGGTCTCACCCTGAGAAAAAGTAAGAACAGAACAAACAGCAGGAAAGTACATATTCACAGTAGAGGAGTTAAAGGAAAGGGGTCCCACATGCTCTTGCCTGAGAACAGGCAAGTCTTGACTCAAAACCCTGAGGCTACTTGTTGCTGGATTGCCTGAATCAAGGATGAAGGAAGAAGCATACTTTTTCCAGGACACATTTATATTATTATATTACTTATAGTATACTATAATATACTGTACTATACAATACTACACTAAATTACAATTATATTCAATGATTTTTTTTGTATGCAAGGATGCTCATATGCAAGGGGTATTCCTCACCCTTCCCACCCCAGTGAAGCTTCCTCTCCTGGGAGGGTTGAAGGCTCTTCAAAAAAGACCTGGCATATGGACCAAGGGACACAAGAGTAGAGGGAGTAGTGGTGGGAATCAAAGGGAGCATGGGTGATGGTTGAAGAAACCCTGGAGAGCGTTGGAGAGGGGAAAGGATATCTTTCTGCAATGATAGTTTTTCTGTAAGTGCAGCATTGGATACAACACAATTCTGCAGGGCTAGCTGGGTTGGTACCTTTATTGGCCAACCGAAATGCACAATATACTTGTTGCAAGATTTCGGCATTCCATGGGTTTCTTCATCAGGCAAGATCTTGCAAAGCAAACAGGGGGAAAAAACAATTGGATTTGTTAAATGGCCAATACAGCTACCCCTGCATGTTTTCCATATTGTGAGATACTACATTGTAGCTGAAACAGGGAAACCATGAAGTAGCCTGTGGACTGGGATCTCCAACCAAGGTAAAACCATTTTTTTCTTCTTAAATTTCGACTGAATTTGCATGTTTTACCTCTACACCATCAAAATGTTCCTGATGCAAGAATATGGAGACTTCTCAAGGAATCCATTGTTCTCTGCCTACAAAGAGGCCTGTGACCTCACTGAAACGGAGACATATTGGATTGCAAAAGAGGGATCCCTGTTGAGATGCAAATGGACTTTAAATTTCCTGGACTTTGAAAATCTCCCTATTTCCACACAGCCAGGTGGAGAAGAGCCTGCCTGTAAAAGATATCCTCCCAAGCATACCATCTTTACTAAGGACTGAAACAGCATGCAAGCATCTGATTAACATCTCCAATTTTTTCCCCTCCTGTTTGGTTTGTAACATCTTGCCTGATGAAGAAGCCCATGTAGCTTCAAAACCTTGCATCAAGTATATTGTGCATTTCAGTTGGCCAATAAAGGTATCATTGATGGATTTGTGTATGAGGAGTGTGAAAGTTTTCACAGAGAATTCTCATCTCCACACCTTTAGCAAACTTCAGTTTCCACGTTTTTTGAGGGGAAAGCTTTGACAGCTGTAGATCTTCCTCAAGTTCTAAATGTTTGCCAGATTACTGATGGCTCAAATCTGGGAGCCAATTCCTTTGATAAGTAGCACTAGGGGATATATTAAAATTCTGTCCATGCCATTAATCTGGGAGGACTGGTGATTGATGGCAACAGGATCCATGAAGCATAGGAAATTATCACACAAGGGAGAAGGGGAAGAAAAAGGCATAATCCCAGCTAAATTGTGTGATTGCAAGGAAAATTTTCTCATGCTGTTGTGGGCATTCGGTAGTTCTTCTGTGAATGATCTGCAATGGTCCAGCAACAAACCACTCACAAGGAACTCCCCTGAATTCATTCATAATAGTGGGAATGAATGCAATTGCGATAGTGTGAGAGTCAATGGTGCTTCATTACTGGTATTGCACAAACAACTAGGGATAACCAAAATACACTGAGTTGCTCGCAATCCGTTCTCATTGCCAGGATGGGTTTTGCAGTGGATTTCAGTCTTTTCTCAAGCTATGGAGCACAATTTAGTTAACACTGGATTAAAACAATGTACTGAAGTAATACATTTTGTGTTGCTGTGTTTATTTTGTGCAGCCAGGAACAAAATTTGCAGACATGCACAGTTGTACCAAAATGGCACATGTGCAAAATGGCACATGTGCATAAAATGTATTACTTCACTTGCGATATATTAACAATTCATTTATGGATGTATGTGAAATACCATTGCATTATTATTTTTAATTGTGCAATTGTGTGACTGTGTGAAACCACCAAGCACTTTAGCACTAGTGTTGCTTTTTATTTTCACTGCCATGATTATTGCTGAATTGGCCATCATGTGATAGTCTCCATTGGCTTAATTAGTAATAACTGATGTACAATTCAATAGCATTTGGAAATACACTATTTTGAATTGCCCAAGTAAATGGATAACTTAAATTGGACATTGTCAACAACCAGAACAAACCTGAAACCAACTTATACATTAATAAAGAACCAAAGCTTCACCTTCACTCTGTATCTGGAAGAACAATTACATTTGGAAAAACAACAAATTGTGTAGAACCGCCATTATGTCCCAGTTTGCTTATTTAACTAGACGCTCTCAGATTCCTGCCAAATCTGGTTTTCATGAAAGCCAATTTATTTGTTCATTATGTGATACTTGAAACCATTTAAGCAATTGCAAAATGGGGCTTGTATCTGCAATGCAATTTTGGCTGGTTGGAAAGTCCTGGCCGGCTGTCTTTGGAATCCACTTCACATGTTGTGAAACGGTGTAAAAACAGAATGAAAAATGGAAGTGATTTTTCTGCCAGTCCTGTAATTTCCCAGTGTTGATGGCTTCTTTTTTTCACTTCAGTATTTGAGCAGCAACCACTTCACACTTACGTAGAATCTCTGTATCCAAAAGAATAAAATTTAAGCCAATTTTAAAAGAAAATTATCTGATAACATCGGCTCTGTTCCCTTGCCAAACAAAATTCCATTAACCAGCTGAAATAGGATTTAATAACAATCACGTAAACCAATTACTCTCAATTTATAACTCCATTAGGAGCCTCTGTTCATCACCCCATTGCTTTATAGGTCTACCCTTCTTCCTGACTTTAGGCAGATTAAATAACAGACACAACCTGGGGTGAAAATCATGAAATGCTAATGTGAATGTCTCAAAGAAGATTTATTTCTTGGATGCAGGATCATTTAGAAATTCTGTTTCTCACAGAAGCAATTAAAGCATTAAGAATAAAGCAGCCCAAAAGAATAATGCAAGTTAACTGCAAGGGGAGAACTCTGTATTGCATACTCAGAGACTGTGCTACTTTATTTATTGTTGTTAAATCAGCGATCCCATTTTTGCCTCCTTGTCTATGTAATCAGGGGATGAGGAAAAAGCAGGTAAGCATTTTCCTTCTGGCTTGGATGGAGTTCTAAGTACCAATTGCTCTTGCTGTGGACACCAACATAAAGCAGAAGTCCTCCCATTGTACTTAAATGTAGGGGATGCTTTGATTGAGATTTCCTGCATGGCAGGAGGTTGGACTGGATGGCCCTTGTGGTCTCTTCCAACTCCACGATTCTATGAATGTAGCTCGTTGACATGCTGAACTTACAACCTGATCAACCTTAAAGCCAATAGTTTAATGACTGAACGTGATTTTTTTCTCCTTCCCAATTCTGCTTTCTTTTGTATCAATGTATTTTAGGTTCCAAGACCAAATACTGTCTCATTTCTCATTTTTCAAGTGAAGAACAGAATTAAAAGAGATGACAAAATGAAGGACATGTTGTGAAACGGTGTAAAAACAGAATGAAAAATGGAAGTGATTTTTCTGCCAGTCCTGTAACACATGAAATGAAGAGCCATATGAAGATGAACTCCAAATTTTAAAAAGGGAGGTGGAAACTGCAGTAAGAGAAATGACAATAAATAAATAAATAAATAAATAAATAAATAGGAACAGATGATATTCCAAATCCACATGGGAGATTGGCACATTGGTTTTAAAGTGCCTTATCCCTGATGGGATAAAGGTGCATTTAATTTTTAAAATAGGTGTTATCACATTCACCCATGGCTGGATGAATACAACTCATATACAGCCCAGATGCCAGTGGGGCTTATCCTGCGCCTTTTCAAAAATGGGAAAATCCTGTTTTTGAAAAGGTGTGGGATAAGCCCAGCTGGCATCCGGTCTGTATATGGATTGCATTGTCCCAGCCATGGTTGAATGCAATAACAACTGTTTTCAAAATTAAATCACCTTTATCCCATGGGGGATAAGGTGCTTTAAACCCAATGCTCTATCTCCATTGACAGAGTCAACTCTAGTGCTAACCAACATATGTTAACAGATATGGAAAACAAAATGATGGCCAATAGATTGAAAATGATCAGTATACATTCCCATCCACAAAAAAGGAGACACAAAAGACTGAAGCAACTATAAGGCCATAACAATAATCTTCCATGCAAGCAAAATTACACTCAAAATTCTGTAACATAGACTCCAACCCTACATGGAGAGAGAAATCCAAGAGGTCCAAGCGGGGGTCAGGAAAGGAAGAGGACTAAGGACCCATTGCAAACATATGATGGCTAATGGAGAGCCCCAGGGAATACCAAAATAAAATCAGCATGTGCTCCATAAACTATAGCAATGCTTTTGACTGCATATTTAATGTTGTACATTAAATAGAAGGAAGTCATCAAACAAGACTCTTTCTGTGCCATGGCCAGACCTGGAGCCAGATTGAAATAAGTTTAGATAGTCCTTTTTATCCAGTAGTTCCTGCATTTAGCTGAACACCACTCTGTCAAGCAAGCACCTTGCTTGATGATTTCCTTCTCTTTACCTTCTTGGTGGCTTTCAGTACCAGAAAACATGGTGTCTTCCTGAAATGGGTCAATGAGTACCTTGAGTGAGTCTAGAGCTTTATTGTTTATGACTGGGCAATAATGGACTAATAAGAACGAGAGAGGATCTCTGGGATGTACCCCATCTCTTTTAAAGAGATGTAGGCATTTATCATTATCTAGATCCTCCCAGTCAAAGTGTTTCTGCTGCACTCAAACACCAAGGGATCATAAAGGTATGTAAGCACCCAAACCTTAGCATGTTCTCAGATTGCAACAATTGAAAATGACCTCACACCTTTAATAAGATGGTGTTGTTAATAATTGTTTAAGGTGAGCATCTATGGTATATGAGAAAGAGAAAGAGAGAGAAGGAAGTAGAGGTAGGAACAGGTGGACCTGGTCTATGTACATAAAGGCATTTGACTTACCACAAAAGTACCTATGTGTCATGCATATTTTTTTCTATGATACTTAGTACAGTAATAGGTGAAATAAAAGATGACAAAGAATCATTATATGTGTTCTACTGAAATTTTATTTGCTACTCTGTCTCACCCCCTTCCATTTGAAGATATTAATAATGATTTCTTCAGTCATGTTAGTTCTTTTTTCAGGTGTAAATGGAAAACACAACCACATCGTACCACTTAATCGAAACGTGTGAGAGAACCTCTTGCAAAGTGCAGTCACAGATTGCACTTTACAATGGGAAATCAATACCTAGTAGAAGGGAAAAGAGATTATGTACAAAAGAGAACAAGTCATCTCAAAAGAGAGTTTTTTATTTGAGCATGCAAGCCAGATATATTAAATGTTATTTTTAAAAGAGCAGAACTAATATGTATACTTATGCAAATGTGCATTCCCTTATAGTTTTTCAGTAAACTTCTAAATCTGATTTGCAATCCACATGCTTTAGAAAATGAAATGGGGCCCATGTCTTGCTTTACCACAAATCAGTTTATGCAGTCCTGGCTCCACTGAAATCCAAATAAATAAAATGAAAATTATGCTAGTGAATTTCTATAGAGTGCAATTGCGATCACAAAGTACAATAATCTGTGTATTGGGTTGTTGCTGTTGTTTTTGTAGAGTAGAAAAGAATGTTCAGACTATAACCATTAAAGCTACTTTTCAAGCACTGTGTTTGATGGGGCTGGCCTGAGACATTATGCTGTGTGTGGACAAAGGGCACAGTGGCCACATACAAAACCTCACAAGGCTGGCAGGTGAACCTTACTTCAACGATGGCAATGGGATACATTCTTCCACAACACCCATAGGCAGAAGACTAGTTTGAGAGGTACAAGGTAGACTATGTGATGGAATCCATAGCTTTGTCTTTCAGGAGAGAATGGCCAGATAACGAAAGAGGAACAGATGGAGGACAGATTCTCTGCCCCCCCCCCCTGCATTGACTACCTGAGGCAGTTTCATCACTTTGACTAATGGTAAAGCCAAGCCTGTCTAAGGAGATAGTTAAAATCTGTTGAGCTGAACCTAGTGGCAACCTGCTACAAAGATCAGTGGTGCATTTTCTATGTCCGTGGATCAGCCTGGATTCACTCAGCATGACTGAAAGTCAAGGCTGATAAGATGCTTACTTAGAATGGATATAGCTATGGTATAAAGAATGACAACAGCTGAGTGACAGGGTGCAAATATATAACCACAGTGGCATGTTGAACTTGTTAAATAATAATAATAATAATAATAATAATAATAATAATAATAATAATAATAAT